>NW_022589712.1:8568207-8787873 GCF_004348235.1 Phoca vitulina
TTTCTTTCTTTCTTTCTTTCTTTCTTTCTTTCTTTCTTTCTTTCTTTCTTTCTTTTCTTTC
This sequence comes from Phoca vitulina, assembly GCF_004348235.1. Lineage (NCBI taxonomy): Eukaryota > Metazoa > Chordata > Mammalia > Carnivora > Phocidae > Phoca > Phoca vitulina. The sequence goes on from NW_022589712.1 coordinate 8,568,269, forward strand.
TTTCTTTCTTTTCTTTCTTTCTTTCTCCCTTCCTTCCTTCCTTCCTTTCTTTCTTTCTTTCTTCTTTCTTTCTTTCTTTCTTTATTCATTCATTCACATGTGCCAGTCTCAGCTTTAAGACATCGTTCGTGGTTAGCAAAGCACATGTTTCTGAAGAAACCGCACATTCGGTAATTAAGCTGTTGTGTTACCCATCGGCTAGGAGCTCCCAACGAGGATGGTGGTCTGATCAATGGGCAAGCAGAAAGTGTTGGGGAACACAGTTAAGATTTTGTTTGGTGTCAGCTTCAACTATTTATGAATGGCTGGAGACATGAATCATGCCCCTCCTCTTTTCATTGGACACATCTTAATTAGGAAGAAAACAAGGAAGGCAGGCTCATTCTGGGACTTGGTGTGTGTGAAGCAATTTTCTAGTCTCAACTTGACTGTGTTAGAATATCTTCCCTCGGGTTCCCAAACTCACTGCTCTGAAAGCCTCCAGGGAAGTTACCTCTCCACCCGGTCTTTGCCTCTCAACTCCTTAAAAGAATGCACTTTTCATTCCAGTAGAGAAAGGATTTGAGATTTTTTTTCCCCTAGTGAATTGAGTTTGTCTTGGACCCTGAAGTCAGAGCTAACATCCTTTATTCACATTGTCCTCTCGTGACCAGATGTGAGATTTTTTGACACGGATTTCTCTTGACCACTGGACAACTATGTTGTAGAAGAGAAAACCAAAGTACAAAATAATTGTGCCTGAAAACTGACTTATGTTCAATTCCTGGGCCATCCCGGCCATTTGCTCTTCTCCAAAGATGTTCCTTAACAATAGCCGTTCTTGAATATTTATTACGTGCCAGGTCCTATTCTGGTGCCTCACAGGATAGCCAATTACACGCTCAGCCAATTTGTTGTCTTCAGACTGGGAATCAGAGGCACAGGGAAGTAACTTTCATGGAGCCCTCTCTCCCCCCCTCCCGAAATGCCACTGACTGCAAAGGCCACCACTCTAGCTCTCAGTTCTCCCTTTGGAATTTTTGGCTTACATCTCCAGCTGCTTATGAGGTGCCTCCACCTGGATGTCCTAAGGCACCTTCAAATCGACCTTTCCCAGCCTGAGCACATCATCTCTCTGTGCACTCCTGTGGCTTTGCTGGGGCCCCTGCCTCAGTGAGTGGTCATTCTGCCCACTGGGTGCTCACACCAGAAACCAGGGCACCACCTCTGCCTCCTCTCCCTACCTCCTTCCTAACATGCAAGCAATTCACCACTTGCTTTGCCCTCCTCCTAACTGTCCCTAGAATGCCTCCTTTTACTATGCTAACCATCACTTGCTGAACCCAAGGCACCATCCTGGCAGTTTCCACTCTTTCCTGTGTGCTGGGGCCATTTTCTTTTTCAATTTTCTTTTTTTTTTTTTTTTTTTTTGCGAGGGGGAGAGAGAAAGTGCATGTGTGCAAGTGAGGGAGATGGGCAAAGAGAGGGAGAGAGAGAATCCATGCCCAGCGCAGAGCCCAACCAGGGTCAATCTCATGACCCTGAGATCATGACTTCAGCCGAAATCAAGAGTCGGAGTCTCAACAGGGCCATTCTTTTTTAACATACAAATAATAGACATGTATTTGTCTATTGCTGCATAACAAATCACCCCAAAATCTAGCAGTTGAAAACAACAAACATCATTTCATAGCTTCTGAGGGTCAGAAATCCTGAAGCAATTTAGCTGGGTGGATATCAGTCCCTTGCCATGTGGGTCTCTCCATAGGGCAGTTCACAGCATGGCAACTTATTCCTCTTCTCTCAATGAGAGAGAGACAGAGACAGAGACCAAGAAACTGAGATGGAAGCCACAGTCTTTTTATACCCTAATCTCAGAAATGACCTCCTTTTACTTTTGCTGTGTTCTTTTCATTAGAAGTAACTCACTAAATCCAGCCCACACTCAAAGGGAAGGGGTAGAACCAGGGTGTGAATATCATGGGAGGCGGGGGATCACTGGGCCATCTTGGAGCCTGCCCACCTCCCCACACCTTTACTTGATACACTTCACTGAACACCCACCGACTTTAGGATGTAGTTCCAATGTGATGTACAAAGCTCTGAGATGGGAACCCTGCTCACCTTCCCCCACACCTTCTGCTCCTTCATGTGAACACACCAGCCACACGGACTCGCCGAGCTCTGTAGAGGGATGCTTCTGTGGACTCAGCACCAGGGAAATCATCCAAAGCCATGAGACAAACAAGAACATTCTTCTTCATCCTCAGGATTGAGTGGCCACTTATGTGGTTATTTTAATCCAACTTTGTTTAATGATTGCAAAAGTTTTTTTTTTTTTTACTTTATGAAAAATATAATGAATTTTAAATGCCTTGCTAATCTTAAGAGATGTATGAAATTTCCTTTGTTACAACTTTTACGCTTAATCTCAGTTACTAAGGAGTCATGTTTAGAAAAAGCCATTATAGAAAATGTGTTTATAGGGACGCCTGGGTGGCTCAGTCAGTTAAGCATCTGCCTTTGGCTCCGGTCATGATCCCAGGGTCCATCAGGCTCATCAGGAAGCATGCTTCTCCCTCTCCCTCTGCCAATTCCCCGGCTTGTTCTCTCTTGCTTTTTCAAATAAATAATAAAATCTTAAAAAAACAAAAAAGTAAGTGTGCTTATTGTGTATCGCTTCCCATACTGAAATGGTATTGTTCTTTTCTCAATGTTTAAACACTTTCCCCGAAGATCCAGGGGATGTTAATTTAAGTCTCTTTCTCCTCTCTGCCTTTTCTTTTTTTTCAGTCACTAAGATGAATATCATCATGGGAGTTCAGTGTTCTCATTCCAGGCACATTGCACTTTCTTCCTTCATAGATGGCAGAGAAGTGGGTGTGTAGGCAGCATGCAGAGAACAAAGCGAACCATTTCAAGCCCCAATTCCCTGTGGCTAGCCCCACCCACAATAAATTGAGCAGTAAATTAAGTGAGATAGGGAGTGGAAATTGTCTGTTTTATTGCAGGGATCTACAGAAGTTTCCCAGGCAGCAAGACTCAGAGGCATGACTTGCTCATGGGGGGTGATGGTCAGTGTAAGGTTTGCCAGTCAGCACACGTCTTGGTCCACTTCTGGGGCTGCATTTCCAGAAGCTGGCCTCTGGTTCCGATCTGTGCCTCCCACCCTGATAAATTTGGCTTATGCTCCTTGAGGTTCTGAGGTCAGAGGGGTTATTGCAACACCACATAGTGAACGGTACACTGTTGGAAGGTGAAGGGAAAGTGGGGACTGAGGCCCAGTTCCTATTCTCAAGGAACATAGGGACAATAGGTGAGGGACCCTTGGTATCTGCTAGCCCCTAAATGATACAGTAGGTCCTCAAATGAAATTTCCAAGGTCCTCTTTTGCTCTTTCCTAAAAAACTTCCAGTGCTTCTGCAACTTACAACAGTGGCTTGTGGCTTCTACCATTCCTTCCACCCCAGCTTCCAAAACCTCAGCGCCAGCATATCAGGATATGTCTGCTTAGGTTTAAATAGAGTGTTACAAATCTTTCCCCTAATCTCCGTCAGCTTCTTGTTTTCTTTCCCTAGGTACTGTTTGTTCTAGAACTCAGTAAACTGCTCGTCTTTTTGTCTAATATCATAGTTTATAATTTCCCAAGTCCTTCTTTTCGGAGCTGTCAAATGCCTCTGTGTGTCAAACAAATCTCTTAGAAAGAGTGATCATGCTCACATCACATGCAGTGCTGGGCTGGGGTCCCTCAAGCATTTGGTTCACTTTAGTAGAGTGGAGTCCTAAAACCCATTTTACCTGAGCTGAAACAAAACTGGGAAGCAAAACTCCTAACTCCTCCAACCACACCCAGTTCAGTCCTAAACTGTCATGGTTTTAAGTCAAACTCAATGGAGCAATAGAGGTTGTCTAGTAAAATGACTGATTTGAAACTAAAGGCCTTGGTTTTGGAGCTATCCAGGGCAGAGTTTAAATTCTGCCTTTGCTTCTGTAAAGTAAGTGATCTTGTGTGAGTTATTTCTTTAGGAGGCGTTTTCTTCCTCTGTAATACAAAGATAGTACTGAATTTACTGCAGAATTGTGAGGATAATCTGTTAAAATGCTAGCAGAGTGCTAAGAACAGCACCTGCCATACGTAAGTGCTCGTAAGTTACTATCTTTCGTGTTCAGGGGTTGCCCAGACCCCCTCAGGACCTGGACCACACTCAGCACCTCTCTATCTTTCCTGAGCCCATCAACGTCTCATTCCCTCACCACGCAGCTCAGCTTATTGGCAGGGAGGATGAAGTTAATAAAAACCAAAGGTGTGAATAACAAGAAGCTGGACTCAGTGATGTCAACCCAAGGATATTTTATGCTACAAAGTATGCTTTTAAGTAAAATATTAAATTCTCTTAGTGAAAATTCAAGTAATGAGGCAACAGAGTGATCATGCTCACATTTTTAAAGGAGCGACCATAAACACAATTTTCAGGATTTTGCTTATCGCAGGCCAACCAATCGGGAGGAAACATCTAGGTGATTTCAAAGGCTTTGGTCTGGTTCTTAAGTTGGGCAGATGTTCCTTGTGTAATTATATTTTATAACTAACATAGACATTGAATACATTATTTTGTGTTAATGAAGTATTACTTCAAATATCTGCAGCACAAACCAAATCATCCAGTGACTTGTTGGTCATATGACAAGTTTTTGACCTCATTTTCTGCTCATATTTATCTTCATTTTTCCAGTCTTATTTCCCGTGGGACTTCTCAGCATCTGGATGGTCACCAGGCGGATCATGAGCCAGGTCATAGTGACTCTGTGAACTCTTTTGGTTGGAAAGTATCCCCCCTTCCCTCCAGCTAGCACCCCTTTTCTCTGCCCAGTTCCCCACAAATCGAAGGCCCTCCTGACTGTTGGGAGAAAAATTCTCTGAGCAGATCTCTTGTTAAGAGACTCTCCTGTTATGCCCCAAGCATTACCCCCCACTTCTCGGAAGGATGACTGTCACAAGGCTCCATAGTTGGAGCGACCCCCGCGCCCTTTTGTAGGAGTGGGGGCTTCACAGCTTGTCTGAGCCGAAAGCCCTGGCTAGGCTGGTGTGCAGGGCCCACTTGCCCCCTTACCTCTGCCCCTGGTCAGCTTTGTGGACTCGCTTTCTCTCTGCCTCCATTTTTCTTTCCTTGAATGAGTTGTGATCATGTTAGCAGACTCTCTGGGGCCATGAGACTCATACTTGATGAAACCCACTGGAAATGCAAACCACAAATATCCACAGAAGCACATGGGGATGGACAGCCGAAGATTTCATGGCCAGCCACCCCCGTTGCCCCACTTCCACCCTGGGATTATGTCAGTTTGACACCTGCCGCCGAGAGAGCTGGGGCCACTGTTCATCACAAGTCACTTGCAAAACTGGATCAGGATCGTTCCCAGCTGCTGGCTCAGGCAGAAGTTAATACTTACCGTGTGAGCACTTTTCAAACAAAGCAGGTAAGACTCAGCTCTCCTAAAGGCTGCTGGTGAAGGTGTGTGCAACCCTCTCCTGTGAATAACTCAGCAACTGGCAAATGCTGAAGTTCCCGACTGGGTTCTGGGACCAACGAATTAGGAACATGATTCAATTAACAGAACCCTCTCTGTCCATGGAGAAAACCTGAAAAGGGAGAGTTGAGTTCCATGCATTGAGAGGGTTCTTGGGGGCAGAGCCGGGGTCATCCTGCCTGTAGTCTCCTCCCGGGAGGCCATAAACGGGGGGCCCCCCATATTTCACAAGCGTGTTCTGCAGCTGGCTCTGAGCCCTGACTCTGGAGGCACCTGGAGCAGGAGGTGGTTCTATGTGACTCTGAAATAGCCCAGGTCACATGACCACCTTCACCCCATGCACATCCCCCACCCATGCAGCCCCACCCATCAGGCATTGGTGTTACCTTTCTTTGTCTCACTCGCTCTTACCTGGCCCCTCTCAAAGCTACCCTTGGGGGTCTTATACCTTCTTTTCCCTGGAGAGAAGCAACATGGGGAGTGTACGTGACAGGGGCCAGGTGTGGGCCTCAGGTGATGGTCCCTGGGCTTCCCTCCTCCCCCACCCACTCAGCCTTGGATACCTGGAGGAGGATGGTTGGAAGCCTATTACTTCACAGGAAATCGCTCCTGCCTGCAGAGTGTTTTCTAATCCCTTGATTTTGAACTAGAAGTCTTATTGTGATGAGTGAGGATTTCCAAACAGAAGCTTCTCCATTGGCAGCAAAGAGATACCCACAATCACAAGCCCCACTCTTGAACTCATCCCTGAAGATGAACACATGCAAGTAGGTAACATGGCAATAAGATCAGATAGGTAAGAGCAGTTTCAAAATGCTTGTCTGGAGATTCAATGACAAGAGGCCAAAATACTTAAGTAGTTGTTCTGTGTTGTTCTGTCTCTGCTTCCCTGAGCCTGGAATGCTCCAGATTAACTCTGAGAAGTAGACAGGCCTCCACTTCAGTCTTCAACCTATGGCCTAACAGTTACAGGAACTTTTGATACAGAGAGAGGGAAATGGAGAGAGAGAGGTGGAAAGAGGGACAGAGAGAGGAAGAAAGAGAGAGACAAAGCAACATGGAGAGACAGAGACAGACAGACAGACAGAGGCTATGTTGCTGACTTTGGGCCCCTAGTTACAGGTCAAAGGGTTCAGCCCTTCGGCATACCGTTAAGGTGTGACGCTCCACCAAGGCAAGCCCTTGCCTATCGGCCCGCGGTGTGTCTGTGGCCTCAGCCCTCTGACTCCCACACTCCCGTTTTGCTCATCGTGATCATTCCTGCAGGGCAGGCAGGCTGAGGGAGTTAGCCTCTCTGTAAGTCAGCTGATCTTCCAGTGACACCCAGGGCCATCCTGGGGCCGTTTCCGGCGTCGGAGCTCTGGCCTGTGGGAAGCCTGTGGAGACCGCCAGGTGGCCTTGTTGGTGTTGAAATGGCCAGTGGGGGGTTCCTGGAGATGCCAGGGACAAGCAAGTGACCCGAGGAGGGCTGGTGCGCAGCTGTGGGATTGCTGAAGAAGCCTCTGAGTGAGGAGGGCCGGAGCAACCAGCCCAGCTTCCAGAAAGCACATGCCAGGTTCCTCCGCAGCATGTGACCCTTCAGAGAACAATCCATCTCTGGGGTTATAAGAAAGTAAAACAGCATGTGCATGAAGAGGCATGCGCAGAAATGCAGCAATTTGCTGAGATGGGAGGGTCCCGTGAAATGTGGGTAATTATATGAAAGTTTATGATAGAAGTAGAAATGTGGGTAATTATATGAAAGTTTATGATAGAAGTAATAATGTTTCTGCATACTAGCAACTGCCTAAGCCATTGACATGTTTTATCCCAGAGCCTCATAAAAACGCCCAAGAGGCGAGAATTCTTACCACATTCATTTGATGGGTGGGGAAGCTGAGGCTAAGTGAGTTGTTTGAGGTCACAAAACGACTGAGGGGCAGAGGAGGGATCTAATTTGGTCTTGCTGGCTCCTTCCACTGCTCCCCTCTTGCCTCTCCTGGGTAAATAGGTTTTGTCTTTCTCAGGACTTAAAGCTCAGTTGTTTGAAACTACCAATGATTTCCATTTGAATCTTTTTTTTTTTTTTTTTAAGATTTGTTTATTTTAGAGAGAGAGAGAGCACACGGAGGGGAGGGCAAGAAGGAGAGGGAGAGAGAAACACAAGCAGACCGTGCTGAGTGCAGAGCCGGTCGCAGTGCTCGATCTCAGGACCCTGAGATCACAACCTGAGCCGAAACCAAGAGTTGGCCTCTTAACCGATTGTGCCACCCAGGTGCCCCCACTTGAATCTTTTAAACAGAGCAGGAGTCGGGCACAGGACTGGAAAAACAGGATTTGTCCCCTCTGAGGATCTGAATCCCCCCTCTTCTCTGAAAGAGATGAGGTCCGAAACGCATGCTCCTGCAGGGTTATTTCTGCTACCCAGGCTCCCGGCTCCTGGAGCAGCCCGGGCACCAGAACTGCAGCAGGTGCAAAGCCCCGAGGAGCCGCCATGTACCCCGTGTGCCACGTACCACCGACCATCCGTGTCCCGTGTCTGCAGCTGCCCCTGGCTTCACAGCAGTGGGGTTTTCGCTTAGCAGGGCTTCACCCACCTCACCCAATGGGAATGGCCATTATAGACACGGTTACCTGGCATCAGAGCAGGTGCTTATGACCCTTAAACAAAATGCTAAATATTTGAGATAAATGAATATTTGCTTTGGGCCGGTTTTCATATTTCCTGGCTCTCACCATATTGAGCGGGCACTCAGTGAATGCAGGTAGAATAAACAAGTAAACTGGCTTGATCACCAGGTATTGTTCCCAGGTCCTCACTGAAGAAACAGAATCTTTGACGGGTTAAATGACAGTATCAGGAGCTAGGAACCAGAAAGCTGATGTCTTATTTCAAACGATGATACGCTATGATGTTTTTTTAAAGTAAACGATGATGCTACTCCAAGCCTATGAAATGTGTTAATGACATGAATTAATTACAGTGAAATTCAAGAGCAGCAATTCTGCAAAACGCTAGGGGCGTACTTTTGTGTGTGTGTGTGTTTTTTTTTTTTTTTTAAGATTTTATTTATTTGACAGAGAGATAGAGAGAGAGCACAAGTAGGCAGAGTGGCAGGCAGAGGGAGAGGGAGAAGCAGGCTCTCCGCGGAGCAGGGAGCCCGATGCGGGGCTCGATCCCAGGACCCCAGGATCATGACCTGAGCCGAAGGCAGCCGCTTAACCGACTGAGCCACCCAGGCGCCCCATGGGGCGTACTTTTGAACGTATATTCTCCTTCCTTGTACGTACTGATATTTCTAAGTATGACTTTCTTCTCGCAGACTTACCCATCATTTAGCGCACTACCAGGTCTGACTAAGCCGCTTCAAGGAACAGGTGGGGACAGGTGGGTAACATGTGCTAACGCTCATTTACCAGAAGCGGCCGGGACAAAACTGTGTGCAGAGCTAACCGATCCAATCTTCTCTCAATAAGCCGCTTGCTCTGCAGGGGCCAAGCAGTCTCTGGATTTCTGCTGCAAATGGTGTCTGTGGTAGAATCCAGTTGGCTTTTGTCACTGTCACACAGGGAGAGGGAGGGAATCAGGAAATCGGACTCGGTCAGAACCACGAGCTCTAGCTTCTCCCCCCTCTGCCAAATATGTGAAGTCCTAGTCCCAGTCCTGTGCTTTACCCCTCCTCACCATCTCCACTCCTGGGGAGCGCTCATGTGTGTTCCTACCGGCTCACTGTCCACACCGCTCATCTGAGCCCTTCCTTCCCATCTTGCATGGCTGTGCATCTCTCATGACTAGGTATTCATCTTGCCTTCTTATATTGCTCTTCCGTCTCTCATGGCTGTATATCCATTTGGTCTTCCTGTGCTGGTATGTGATCTCTCATGACTGTATGTTCATTTTGCCTTCTTGTGTTGTAATATGACCTCTCATGACCATACATCCATCTTGCCCTTCCAAGAGAACTGTGAGCAGTAGAGGGTAGTTAAGAGCAGGCTTTTGGAGTTAGACAGATATGGGCTACAAGACCAGCTTAGTCACTGCATTTATCAGGAGAAGATAGGGTATGCTGTGGTAGCAAACAAACCCTAACATTTTAGTGAATGAACACAATAACCATGGCTAGAAGATCAGACCTGTATCGGTCAGGGTTGGGTTGCTGAAAATGGAGCCCTCTCTAGTTGGATTAGACAGGACAGAACTTATTACCAGTCTTCAATTGGCTTAGAGAGTCACTGGGAATGCTGAAGAAACAGATTTTATGTTCAGGTTTAGGAATGTGTCCCAAAGGCATATTGCAGCACTGACTTCTCATTTTTTTTTCAGCACTGACTTTTCAGATTAGGAAGCCACTGACTCCAGAACCAAGCCTCCATGATAAAGGGTTGCCAGGAGGAGGGAGTAACCCCAATCAGAAAATGGGATGTGTCTACTGGCTCCAGGACTTGTTGTGATCCACAGTAGCAAAAGGGATGTCCTGTTCCTTTTCAGTAGACACTCAAGATAATGACTAGACACTGAAACCTCTGCTAACACTGGTGTTAAAAAACCCAAGGGCCTTTTTGACTGTGCTCAGATGCACAGCTTCTACCTCACTCCTGCCTTCCAGATCTCACTTGAAAACATCAGATTGTCCTTGGTCATGTAGAAAGAGCCTGGATGCAGGAGAGTCTGAGAAATCTCCAAACTCCGGAGCACAGATCAGTGTTCTGAAGCAAGGTGGAATGGAGAAGGAATTGGGAGTTAAAAGAGAAAAACATGCATATGTACATACAGATAACCTATGTGCATATTTATATGTCTTCATTTGGAACAGACTCTTACTTTCATGAGATGTCCCTCTTTATCTTTGGTAATATTCCTTGTTTTAAAGTCTACTTTGTCTAATATTAAGGCAGCCACACTAGTTTTTTGTGTGCTTACCATTTGCTTGGTATGTCTTTGTGCCTTTATTTATTTTTTTTTTTATTATGTTATGTTAGTCACCATACAGTACTTCATTACTTTTTGATGTAGTGTTCCATGATTAATTGTTTGCATATAACACCCAGTGCTCATTGCAATACGTGCCCTCCTTAATACCCACCACCGGCTAACCTATCCCCCTACCCCCACCCCTGAAACTCTCAGTTTGTTACCCAGAGTCCAGAGTCTCTCATGGTTCATCTCCCCCTCCAATTGCCCCCACTTCATTTTCCCCTTCCTTCTCCTAGTGTCCTCCATGTTATTCCTTTGTTCCACATATAAGTGAAACCATATGATAATTGTCTTTCTCTGCTTGACTTATTTCACTTAGCATAATCCCCTCCAGTTCCAACCATGTCGATGCAAATGGTGGGTATTCTTCCTTTCTGATGGCTGAGTAATATTCCATTGTATATATGGGCCACATCTTCTTTATCCATTCGTCTGTTGAAGTGCATCTCGGTTCCTTCCACATTTGGCTGTTGTGGACATTGCTGCTATGAACATTGGGTACATGTGCCCCTTCTTTTCACTACATCTGTATCTTTGGGGTAAATACCCAGTAGTGCAATTACTGGGTCATAGGGTAGCTCTATTTTTAACTTTTTGAGGAACCTCCGTACTGTTTTCCAAGGTGGCTGTACCAACTTGCATTCCCACCAACAGTGTAAGAGGGTTCCCCTTTCTCCGCATCCTCTCCAACATTTGTTGTCTCCTGCCTTGTTAATTTTTGCCATTCTAACTGATATAAGGTGGTATCTCAACGTGGTTTTGATTTGAATTTCCCTGATGGCTAATGATGTTGAACATTTTTTCATGTCTGTTAGCCATTCATATGACTTCTTTGGAGAAGCATCTGTTCATGTCTTCTGCCCATTTTTTGACTTGATTATTTGTTTTTTGGGTGTTGAGTTTGAGAAGTTCTTTATAGATCTTGGATCTATATCTATAGTATCATTTGCAAATATTTTCTCCCATTCCGTGGGTTGCCTCTTTGTTTTTTTGTTTTGTTTTGTTTTTTAAAGATTTTATTTTTATTTATATATTTGACAGAGAGAGCGAGAGAGCACAAGCAGGGGGAATAGTAGAGGGAGAGGGAGAAGCAGGCTCCCCGCCGAGCAGGGAGCCCATTGTGGAGCTCGATCCCAGGACCCTGAGATCATGACCTGAGCTGAAGGCAGACACTTAACCATCTGAGCCACCCAGGTGCCCCTACCTTTTTGTTTTGTTGACTGTTTCCTTTGCTGTTCAGAGCTTTTTATCTTGATGAAGTCCCAAAAGTTCATTTTCGCTTTTGTTTCCTGTGCTTTTATATTTAAAATACGTCTCTTACAAACAGAAGATAGTTGGGTTTCACTTCATAATTTCTGCCTTTTAATTGGAGTGCCTAGTCCTTTTTATTCAATGCAATTATTGATATGATTGGGTTTGAGTCATATATTTTACTCTGCATATGCTAGTACTTTTAGTCTAATAGTTATTTATCTGTTACAAAACTTAAGAAAAGAAAAAAACCCGTCTTTTGTATTTACCCATGTATTTAGCTTTCTTGTGTTCTTCAGTCATTTTTATAGATCTGAGTGTCCATCTGGTATTATTCTCTTTATACTAAATAACTTCTTTTAATATTTATTGTAACAAAGGTCTCCTGGCAATACATTTTCTTAGCTTTCATTTATTTGAAAATTCCTCCTCCTCTTCCTCCTTCTTCTAAATTTCAGAGCTTTGAAGATTTCATCACATTGTCTTCTGGCCTCCATTATTGCTGATGAAGAGTCAGCCATCATTTGAACTGTTGTTCCTCTGAATATAATATATCATTTCTTCTTGCTCCACTTTTATTTCCCCTCCATTTAAAAATTTTCTCTTTATCTTTGATTTTCAGAATTTTGACTATGATCTGCCATCGCATGGTTTTTGGGACTTGTTGGTTCTGTAGATTGGTGTCTTTTCACCAAATCTGGGGAAATTTTGACCGCACTTTCTTCAAATATGCTTCTTCTGCTCCCATTTTTACTCTTCTCTTCTTCTGAGACTTGATTATGTGCATGTTAGTCCACTTGATATCCCACAGGTCTCTGAGGCTATTTGTTTTGGTTTGATCTTACTTCTCTGTTCTTCAGATCAGATCATTTATATGGATCTGTTTTTGAGTTCACTCACCTTTTCTTCTACCCTATATAATCTGATCATCTGATTAATTTTTTCATTTTGGATTTTGTGTTTTTTTTTTTATTTTTGGAATTTCCATTTGTTTCTTTCTTATAGCTTTAATTTCTCTGCTCAGATTCCCTACTTGTTTGCTCATTAAGACTATCTTTTCCTTTAAGACTTTGAACATATTTATAATACCTGTTTTAAATTTCTTATGTACTAATTCTAACATTTGGGTCATTTCAGGGTCTGTTTCTGTTTACTATTTTTGTCCTTGATTATGGGTCAAAATTTTCTGCTTCTCACATGTTTAAACATTTTTGTTAATATGCTGGACATTTTGGGTGATACAGCATAGGGGGGCTTTAATTTCTAGAGTTTTATTCACACCTAAGGAATGGCCTTTCTGGTGCCCCAGGTGAATACCTGGGATATTAATGAGGTCTCTCTATGCTGACTGGGCTATAATATCACTGTTTTCCAGAACTGTGCATCTTTAGTATCTCTGTTCCTCTCTCAACCCTATAGCAGATCTCTCTGCTAAGGCCCTTAGAGAAAAGTGCAACGAGCCTTTGACCAAGGACTCACAGAGAAGCATCACAAAACTTCTGTCCCTTCCTGCTTCTATAGTCCCCCTCCTCCAGTGCAAATCCCTTCTCCCTGATATCCTGAGACCTGAATTCACAAGTATGTTTTCTCAGTTCAGCAGGACTGCCTTACTCTGTTTGAGTTCTATCTTCTGATACTTAAGTCAAGAAACGGTCCTCAAAGAGAGAGCCATGGTGAATGTGAGGCTCACTTCACGTATTTCCCTTCTCTCAGGGATCCTGATTCTGCAATGCCTGTTGTTCAGTGCCTAAAAACACTGTCCTCATATATTTGTCCAGCATTATGACTATTTAGGGTGAAAGAGTAAGTCTGGCACCAGTTACTCCAATCTGGCTAGAAATAGAAGTTCTTCTATATGTATATTTGAAATGCACGTAATACAGAGAAAAATCAAGAAGTACTAATTTTAAAGCAGCTCTATTAATTTTAAGCCAACCTGAGTTAAAAACACTCTGCAAGTACATACAGATGATATGTAAATGTTATGATTTGAAAAATTATCTAAATATAAGATATATCTACTATGGTTTTTGTACTTGGGTGTGGCAGGCAGGAAAATCCTTGTGTTGCTAATAGCTCCTGGAGATTTTAGCATGAGCTGAAGGACTTCATTTTCCCATTTATATAGTTTCCAAGGATGAGGTGAATGTTTCCTTTAGTCCTAACACTAGAGCATGGGTTGGCCAGACCTGAGAAGCTGGACTATCATAAAATTAATGACTTTAAGAGAAATTATTTAAATAGAATGAGTTTAAAGTACAGATAGAGAATGAAACTGCTGTTACATTTTAGATAGAAAAGGAAGTGTGATTCAAAGAAGAGACAGCTATTTATTTTAGCAGCTCAAACTGTATGGGGGCAAAGTGTGACTGACATCCCAGACTACTATACAACTATCATCCAACCATTGTGAGTCATACATGAGCCCTCCAGGAAGCTCTTTATTAAATGTTCTCTTTGCTTCAGTGGTCAAACCTGGACTCTCCAGGGATAGCCTAATGGGCCAGCAACATTTCAAGCTAAAATCTAATAAATGCAATGAAACTTTAAATGAGTTCATATTTAAAAGACTAATAAAAAAAGATGTGCTTAAGTTGCCAAGTACACTTAAGAAAGTCTGATCCTTGACGTAAATGAAAGGAAATGTCACCCTCTGTGGTTAATTCAATTGCAGGTAATTTTTCAGTGTCTAAATTATTGTTTTCTATTAAAATCAGCTAAGACTTTTGGCCCAGGCAGCATGGGTTATAGCAACAAACCCTGAGGGCTATTTAGTAAGTAGGCAAAGGCAGACCCTAACCTGGGCCTGGAGACTTATAGAGACTAACCTGAGGCCAAGGGGGATGTGGGAAAATGTGTGATTGACAAAGATCATTAAAGGTGGTGGTTAAGGCTGATGTTTTGGAATCAGACACACCCAAATTACAATCCTGACTCTGACTTTGGGCAAATTAACTTGGCTTCTCTGAAAATAGTTTCCTCATTTGTAGAATGTGGTCATAATTGCATTGACTGCTCAGAATCCATGTGATGTTTCAATGAGATGATGTTTGTAAGCGCCTGAGCCCAGATCTTGAAGATAATAATGCTCAGTATATGGTAGAAGTTATTATGAACATGCACGTCCCATGGCTTCTCTGTAAGTCTGCACATCACTAACAAAATAAAGCCAAGCACTATGGTTTCTGCATTTTGTTGAGATGCTAGTGGATCATAGGTTATATATGAACAAGTGTTCTTTCTCCCCCACCCCACCCCCATTTCTCCCTAACCCCCATGCCTTCTGAAGATCTTTGATCTCTGCAGTAACTGGGCACCCTCACATTCATCCAGTGATTAGTTAGGATCTGTCAATGTTATTTTAAAATCCTTGTGTTGTGACATTAACCAGACATTTGTACACACTGTTTAGGATAAGGGCAAGGCACAGTTGATTCATCCTGGAATATGTATTGGATAGACACTACAAAGCTTTGTTAGCCTGGAGAAGGGGACCACCTGGTCAATTGTTTTAGTGGACTACTGCTCAAAGGATGCTTCCTGGAAAGTGGGATGCTGGGAAAGGCTGATTTTAATGCTTGGAATTTGTTTGCATGAGTAAACATAAAACTCAGGGATACTGTCTTTTATTATCCATTCATCAACTGTTTAATTAATTAATTCAGCTCATATAGAATCAACAAAAGTAGTTGTATCTACTGGCCAACTTTGCAGGACTATGAAGAATGGGAAGGGGGTGGCCTCAGGGAGGTTGACTCAAAGGTCATTAACAGTGACTCAAAGGAAGTACATTGGTCAGAATTGTTTTTATTTGTCGTCAGTTTTCCCAGTGGGTCTGTGCTAGGCAAATGTAATGGGGTGTTTGTCCTGGCTTCTTCTGTGCTCCCTCCTTCTTGCAGGACATTCCCTGCTCCTCCTTCATTCTTCCTCTAATAAGGGAACCAATAATCTGACTTCCCTGGGATCACTCTGGTTTTGGGGTTTCCCTGCACCCATCCTCCATATTGTGGACTATTCCTCTTTACTCCCCTTTCCAAAACTTTGTCTGTCCTTTGACCTCTTCTAGGCATTTTGCTACCTGCTTAAGCAGTTCATCTGTGGTAGTGGAAGTATAAGTGGTGCAATGAATTACCTGCCCTGCCTCACAAAATGTATTTACATTTTAAGGGTGGGGGGCACAGAGAAGCCTTCCTCAAAAGTAATGACTATCCTTCCTCAGATGGGTGCAGAGTGAATTTTAGAGGGAGCATGAGTGGTGGTGTTAATTTTTTGGGTTCCTTCAAATTATACCCCATATTCAGCCTCACCAGGAAGCACAGGCTTTGGGGATGGGTTCACACAGCCACACAAGCCTCATGGTTCTAGGCTCTGGAATTAGAACTGGCTCTCTGCACCATGTGCTTCAGCGTGGGGTGACCCCTATGGGTGCTGGATCCATGGGCTGAGGGCCTGAGCCAGGAAGAGGCCACTCAGGGTCAAGGAGAGATAGAGACGGGAAGAGGAAGAGTCCAGCAGAGATGCCATTTCCTCTCCCATCTCCCCCTGGGCTCAACTTCACACTGGCCACAACTCCCAGCCACACTGATGTCCTTGAGTGTGATATCACCATAGTACAGGTGGGGTTGGGAACAGGAAGCCACTGAACAATCTTACTGCAGCTGCCTGGATCCTCTGTGTAAGGGAACTGCCATTCATCAGGAACCTGAGGTGGAGCCCGAGTGCAGTCTTTCCCCTGATGCCACCCTCTGAATCTTAGTGGGTGTGTGAGTGCATGCTTCTCATAGGGTCCATCCCACTTTCTCTAGCCCCGAACACCCAGGAAACCCTTCACAGGGAGGAATGGTGGGGGGAGGGGTTGAGTGCTGGCACACGCTGGCTGTCCAGGCCTGGAAATCCAGGTCCCTCCTTCCCAATGGTCTCTGGAAAAAAAAATAGGAGAATTCTGAGGTACCACATAAAACACAACAGGGCTTTTTTTCTCTCCAAATTTGGTGTTTCTATAAAAAAACAACACTGTGGTTACTCCTTGGTGGAATTATTATTAAAGTTGTATGAGTTCTAGATGCTCTTGGTCATCTCCTCCTTTAAGGGTCCTGTTATTCCCTCAGGTTGGGTCCTCAGATCATCAGATCATGGGTTCCCTTGACCCTGTCCCATTCTTCCCTTGGGTTTGAGGAGACATTTTGTTATGATATGATGCTGTGCTGCCCTTGACTTTATATCTAAAACCATTCTTCAGTCACCAAGTGTCTACTGGGACCCACTGAGTGTCCACCATGTTTCTCAGTCTTCTCGGGGCCCTTCACCCATCACCATGTCACACCCCGAATCTTGGCTGCAAGAAGAGAAAATTTTAAAACATCCCATGGTGTCATATCTACAAAATTGTGCTCTTCATAGAGTATTTTAGAAACTAGAAAAAAGGAAATTTCCAGACGACTTCTTACTCACCCAGAGATGTGGTGAGAGGTGAGCTTGGAGGCAGAGAAAACACCTGGTCAGTCAAAACTCAGCTCGTACCAGGTTTCACACGTTGTGTCACTTGTGAAGTGAAAGGTACTTGAGCAATCAGTCAGGGCAGGGAGAGCCTGTCAACTGGTGGGGGGAAAAGCTCTGATTGAGAGGCGGGACGAAAGGCAGCGCTGACGGCATCCCTCACTGTTGGTCCCGAGGGCCCATGCACAGGAAGTCCCTGAACCAGGCCCATTTAATGCAAATGTCCTGGGACATTTTAAATTCCTTTTAAGAGGTCAAGCCATAAATCTCAGCGTGATGTCACAAATTTCCAGAGTAAAGGAGCTCTCTCAAGTGTCTCGATCAGAAGATGTTTTTGCTGGGGCTGGAAAAAACAAAGGAAAAAGCATAACCATCCCTGCCGGGGCTGTGTGTGAGGCTCTGTTGCCAGCCCCAGAAGACATGCAGGAGCCATGAAGAGGAGGCCAACAGTGACCTCAGCTCTGCTCACCTTCCTTCTCCCAGCCCAGGTCACGGGGCCTCAGGGCCTTGACCTTGACAAGACCATGCACTCTGAGCCCCCCCTGACCCCGGCCCCAAACCACAAAGCTCCCTATCCCAGCCTTTAAGGAGGTCAGAGGTGGAAACTTTATGGGCTCACAGTGGGACTTTCCAATTTGGAAGCCAGGATCTCCTTCCTGTATATTACAATAATAAAAAATAATTACTCCTACTATTGAATTTTTATACTAACCACACCAGGTCCAGACATCTGCATTAAACTAAACTGTAGAACCTTTAGTGGAGATTTTTCCACAGCTGCAAAGCTCTGCAAAACTAGAAAATGTCCAACAGCTGCTGCAGCCACAAAAGTATTGCAAGAATGAAGACATTTCAAATGTAAGAGAAATGGCTGATTATGCATATCAGAGCAGCCTTAACGAATAATAGTTTCCTTTGGCTAATGCTACAGAAATGAGTAATGAGCCATTAATTGGAATTAGGAAGATAACGACATTTCATTAATCATGTAGTGGGTTGGAGGAAGGATAAGAAAGGGTTGGTCCTGAGTTGGATCTAGGAGATTTTATCC
The DNA here is from genome assembly GCF_004348235.1 of Phoca vitulina. Lineage (NCBI taxonomy): Eukaryota > Metazoa > Chordata > Mammalia > Carnivora > Phocidae > Phoca > Phoca vitulina. Next base: position 8,586,529 of record NW_022589712.1, read on the forward strand.
AATCAGAGAGGCAGCCTGGAACGCATGGGACAGATTAGCAGACTAGTTCCTGTCAAAGAGGAAGAATCAGCTGCAAGAATTTTGGAAGGGACCTATTTTCATGCTGTTTTTGAATATCCAGTTTAGTATATGTGATGTGGGAAACAAAGGCAAAAGAAAAAATTATATTTCCTTACTACTTACAGACCACTGACAAGTCCTTGAAACAAGCAGGGTGACATTTCTCTAGGAGCTCAGCTGCTCAGAGGTTAATGCTTTGCTAAGGGCAAAAGGCAATCTTAGCTTAACCTTATCCTGACCCACTAGGATCCTGTAAGTCCATTTTAACATATAAAAATTCCTTTGGAGACTTCTCTATCTCTACCCCCCCAAGATACATGTCGACAAGCATCTCCCAAGCATATGGCCCACCGAAATAAGGTTTTATTAGACGGTAATAAATGACCTTTTCTTAACAACAGCTAGCCCCCTCAAGGTCTTGGAAACCTTGCTTCCAAAATTCCTTAGAGACTTATGCTATCCCTAACCCCCTCCCAACTTGAAAGTATATAATCAGTCACCTGTCACAACCCCAGTGTAGCTCTTTCTGCCCACGTGGCCTGTCCCCATGCTTTAATAAAACCACCTTTTTGTACCGAAGACATCTCAAGAGTTCTTTCTTGGCTGTCGGCTCTGAACCCCAACACTTTCTACATCATTATGGAAACTAAGAAATTTTACCATTACCTACTACTTGTTTTTGCTATAAATAGACATGGTGGTCATATCCTAGAGTGGAATACTTTATTAAATGGGAAATCAATGATCTTTTGTAAAAAGAGCACAAACTTGTAACATTCGTAGACATGTCTCTGCTTCTGTTGCTGTGTGCACTCAGGCACCAGCAGGCCTGTGTACTCTGGGCAGAAGTTCTCTTACCTGACTCAGCCACCCCTCCCCCAGCATGGATTCCTTTCATCTTTCCTGGTTATTCTTTCCCTGGGTCCAGGGAGATTATTTAAGAGGTCACAAGTCAGGGTTCTCTGGAGAAACAGAACTAATAGTGTATACACACACACACAGACACACATATATATGATATTTTAAGGAATGGCCTTGTGATTATGGTAAGTCCAAAATCTGTAGGATAGACCAGTAGACTGGAAATTCAGGCAGAGTTTTTATGTTGCAGCCTTGAGGCAGAATTCCTTCATTTTAGGGAAACCTCAGTTTTTGGTTTTAAGGTCTTCAACTTGAGGTCCACCCACATCATGTTGGGTAATCTTTACTTAAAGTCAACTGATTATAGATATCGACCACATCTACAAAATATCTTCACAGAGACATCTAGACTAGTGTTTGACTAAACAACTGGGCACTGTAGACCAGTCGAGCTGACCCATAAAATTAACCATCACACCTTGTATCTGTTTCAAAAGCATTCCAGAACTCTTGAATTCCCAAGGGAATCAGGTCCCCATAGCCATACTTGGCTGAGCTTGGCGTAGAGCCAGTGGGGCCCATGGAAAAAAGTGGCTGTGTGGGATAGTGTTATTAATACTATTTCCCAAAGGTGGAATAAATGTCATTTTCCTGTGTTCAAATTTTAGTAAAATTTCTGAATTCTAGAATACTGAAAGAATACAATAAGCATTATTGAGGGCTAGAAGGAGAATGTCAGTTAAAATTTATCAACAGGCTGCTACTGCCGTGAAAGCAGATTGTAGAAGAGTGAAAATCTGCCTCTCGTTTGCTCCCTCACACATACCATTCATGCCTTGGGGCAGGAGGAAGCCCACTGGAGAGGCAGATCTCTTTCTGCTAAAGCCCTTGGCATGTTGAAGTTAGGGCACCGCCTGCGGTTAAGGCTTCCCAGGATTCCACGTTATGTAAAGTGCCTGCTGGTCATCAAGAGACTGGGTCACTGGCCCCAGAGCCATAGCCAACCTGGTGACTCTGGCTGCAGGGGCCCCACCCTCGTCCTTGCTTCCTGTGACTCCATCCTTTTCTTGCCTGTGGAGCAGAGATGCCAGCAGAATGTGGAGCTGACAAAGGCCCCAGAGCTCTCTGATAGGGACACTCATCACTTCTTGACTTCTGGATTACTGATTGCCAAATTCAGGAGGAAAGATGATATCTGGGATTCTTTTTTTCTTTTTTGAAACAGTATGATTGTGACTCTTTGTCCCTTCTCTGCCTGTTGAATTTCCTCTTCTTTCCAGGGTGAGTGCAAATCCACATCTTCCCTTAAGCTTTTTCCTGGACCACTCTAGTCAGAGCTAATGCCCTTTTCCTTGCAACTCTTATTCTTTCTATCATTCATTCAAAAAACATTTGACCATGGTGTTGCTAAATTTTAGGTCCAAATTTTATCTCTTCAGCAAGGTTGGAAACTCCTTGGCCCAAATGTCACATTTATTTAAAACCTGCTGTATAATGCACCCCCTCCCTGCAACCCCCTCATGTACACACTTGCCCAGGCATGTGCACATACACAACACATACATACACGCACACAGCCCCAGAGAGTAGAGATTTAATTAACATTTATGAGTGGTGTTGATGGCTCAAACTGCTTCACTACCTAGCACATGATAATTCAGCATATGATAATGACAATTTTTTATAGGAAAGAAGTTTTCCTTTAGAGGATTATCTTATGTGGTTTTACTGCCTTAAAGTTGCATTTATTGTGCAATTCCTATGTGCCAAAGACCCAAGGCTCTTTTTGTATGTTGTCTTATTAAATTTCACAATAGCCTTGAAAGATAAGGGTTCAATATGCACATTTTTAAATGGCCAATTGTGACTCAGAGTGGCTAAATAATAAGAAAGTTTATTATAAAAGCACCTTGTAAACTCTAAGTCATATACCAATATAATACGTGACTATGCTCATTAAATTTAGTTACCATATAGGATAAAAATAGACAACCATCTATCTTAATAAGAGTTTGGTGTCAACCTGATAGGAGGCAGGAACCCAATAACTTCCTGGGAGGGCTCTGCTCTTATATTTTGAAATAAGAGTAGTAGAGTGAGTGGATGCAGGTAGGAAAAGGAAATGGGGAACAGACCTGCTGGTTTATAAATAGTAACAAAGATGCATTCAGTTAGCCTCCCATGGTGGGTTAAGTTAGAAACAGAAGTGAACCATGTAACAACTCAACTATGGTGGTGCAAAGACCCCTAAAGCAAAGTCCACACACAGGTTCTTGCTTCCTTTAGTGTGGGCCTAGCCCACAGCACAGTAAAGGCTGGGAATGGAGGGTGAAGGGATGCAGTGGGATACAAGGCAGCCCTCTGCTTCCAAAGGAGAGACAGGAAAGAGCTTGCAAATGCTTAATGATGAGTTCTAAGTAGGAATTTGCAGTCCAGGACGTCTAAAAGCAATAAATACTTGGTGAGATCCACTTAGGATGGGTGTTCTCTCAGGTGTCTTACAAATCTGGTGGGGGTCTCCTGCTGAGCCCCAAGCAAATCTACTCAGATGCAAACAGTGGGGAGAAAATCCAATAGCACAGCTCCATTTGGATTTTCAATTAACTATCAATGCGAGGTCTTGTATTCTGAAAACTACTAGGGACGCAACTATCTGATGAAATCACTCAAGCATTGTTTTAAATTCTATCCTACATTAGGGTTAGGTTCTAATTCTGCCTTCATTTCAAAATTGTCTGTATACCATGAAACTGTAGTAACAACTTGTAGGCCCACTGTATTTATTCCGAATGCTGTGAGCTCTAAGCAACAGAACACTTGACTAAAAGGGATTTAAACTCCAAAATGGCTTAATTATCTTACCTAATAAATTGGAAGATAAGGGTCCAGGTTGAGCGCAGAAGCTCAAAGAATGTCATCAAGGATGCAGACTCTTGTCTTGTCAATCTTCAGGGTATCAACTTTTTATCCTTAGGCTCATACCTCAATGTTGCAAAATAGCAGTCACGTCTGAACACCACTCCCTTGCACAGGGACATTTAATATAGGAAGGAAAAAACCTTGATGAAAAAAGGGATTTCCATTTACAGCAGAGGAAAATATTTCCTAGAGGACACTCCAGCAGCTCCTCCCCACCATCTCATGACCAGACCTGGGTCAAATAGCCACCCCTAGTGGCAAACGAGTCTGGGAAAAAGGGTACGTGGCAGAGATGAATGATTGTCGTAACTGGCCTATACCAGTCATGAATCATTGTCTGGAGCTGGTCAAATTGCCACCCTGAATAAAATCATGGTTTTGTTAGCAAGGAGGAAGGCTGAAAATAAATATTGGTACACAGAAGATTTTACCACAGCTGAATAATACAGCTTTAAGGTTTTAAATTCCAGTGGAGATGCAATCACCTTTTCTTGGCTATAAGTAAACTGTCTGTCCCAAAGAGCTAAACTTTTAGCCAGTGATAATTGTGATGGAATTTAATATTTATTTCTTAACAACAGAATTTAAATCAGAGTAAAAGACATAGGATTGTTGTTATGGACCAACAATAATGAGACTGAAGGGGAATCAGTAGTCTATTAAATATCTCTATATATTCACAGCCATGAACAACCTCTTCCAAATTAACCCAAATGAATTACTTATACATTTCAACTTTGGTTATTATTCTTCAAGATAATGCAATAATAAATTTTAGTGGAATATTTCTGAGAACAAGATAGGTCATGAATTCACAAGTGTGGAGGCATAAATATTGGCACAAAACAGGAGGAACATTTGCATAAAAACAAATGGCTGGTAAAACTGCACTAAAGGATAGCTGATCCCATAGGTTAAGTGCTACAGGGAAATGCAGCCCAAAGAACCCAAGTGCTACTCAGGTTGTGAGTTGCAGGCATGGGATAAGATTTAGTCCCCTTATGGATACCAGGCACTTCAAAAAAATGCATCTGCTTTTGGTTACCCTGGTGAGCAGTCAAGAAAGTAGAAACACTTAGCAAAATTCATCACCATTATTGGAAATACCTCTGAGCCGTTCTTATTTCCCTTTGCCTTACTTTCCTTGGTTAATTTTTATTTTTCTTGCCATGGCATATACGGCAGTTAAATCATTTCCAATCATGTCTGATGCAGGGGGTGGAGTGTAAATAAACAATTAACCAAACAGACTCAAAACATATATTATACATATGTTCAGTGACATTCTGAATGTAAAGTCTTTACCCTCTGCTATAGGCCATTTAAACAATTGTAAAAATTGTTCTTTGTGTAGATAAAGCATACCTTAAAAAGAAACAAGAAATAAAAGTATATGTGCTTTAGCATTCCACATCAAGAATGACCACGTGAAGGGCTGCGTGGGCTCAGTCCTCTCCAAAACAAGGACAACTGGTGAAAATGATAAAGAACAACAAAAGCCATTAAAAATCTCTGGAAGTTTTTCTAAGGGTATGCAGCAAATGAAGAACATTTCCTCAAGGAAATCTATCAAGATTCTGTAAGAACAGTGAGGGTCTGTGGCATTTGAACCACGACTTCTCTCAGCTTCTTCAAAAAACATAAAATTCTATAAAGCAGTAAATTTTGCCATGTAACATTGAATTTCTAACCCACGTCTATATCTGGTATGTGTGATAATTGTAGAACAAAAAGGAGGGAAAGGAATAAGGCTATTCCTGAGATGTTCCTGTATTTCATTTTACCTAAGTTTGCATAAATCTGAAGTAGATTCTGAAAAGACACATAAAATCTAAAGTACCACTAAGAAAACAACTCAAAAATATATAGTAGAAAATCACTGAAGGAATGTAAATGTTATACTAGCAGGAAGGAGGAAGGGAGGAACAAAAGGACATGAGACAGAGAAGAAAGGGAAAATGTCAGATATACATACAACTATCTCTGTAATAACATTAAATGTAAATGGATTTTCATTGGACAACAACTCAATCAAGGGACAGATCATCAGACTGGATGAAGATGCAAGATCCAAGTGTATGTTGTTCACAGGAGGAAAACTATAGATTCAAAGATACAAATAGGTTACAAGTAGAAGGATGGAAAGAGATATGCCATGCAAATAGCAACCATAAGAGAACTTAGAGGCTTTATTCTTGTTGGACAAAATTGACGTTAAAACAAAAAAACATGTTACTAAAGATAAAGAGGAACATTTTATAGTGATAAAAGGATCAATCCATCTGGAAGATACAGCAATTATAAACATATATGCACTTAGCCAACAGAGCCCAAAAATACATGAAGTAAAAACCGACAGAATTAAAGGGATAAATAGACAATTCAACAATAACAATTGGAGACATTCATATCCAATCTTCAATAATTGATATGGAAGAACTAGGCAGAAGATCAACAGGGAAATAGAAGATTTAAGTAACACTTATGAACCAACTAGACCTAACAGACGTCTACAAAACACTCTGCCCAACAGCGGCAGAATATACTTTTTTTCCAGAATATAGAAAAACCTTCTCAAATATTGGCCATATGCTAGACCACAAAACAAACTTCATTCACTTAAAATGACTGAAGTAGTGCAAAGTCTGTTTTCTGATCACAATGGAATGCAATTAGGAATCAATAACAGAAAGAAACTTGGGAAATTTAAAAAAATATGTGGAAATTAACATACTCCTTAATAAGCCATGAGTCATGAGGAAATCATAAAGGAAATTAAGAAAATGCTTTCAGATGAATGAAAATGAAGACACAACATACCAAAATGTATGGGATGCAGCTAAAGCTGTGCTTAGAGGGAAATGTATAGCCATAAACACCAATCATAATATAAGAAGAAAGATCTCAGATTAATAACCTAAACCTCCAGCTTGAGGCACTGCAAAAAAGAACAGCAATCTAAACCTAAAGCAGGGAGAAGGAAGAAAGTAATAAAGGTTAGAGTGGAAATTCACAAAATGGAGAATAGAAAAACAAGGGAGAAAATCAACAAAACCAAAATCTGGTTCTTTGAAAAGATTGACAAAATCTTAGCTAGAAAAGTATATGTATTTTAAGAAAATGTGATCAACTTCCACTCTGTAAGCTGAAGTCATCTCCCTGTACATTCTCAGTTTTTTAGGCAGGGTAGAGCATAGGACGTACAGCTGAAGTTCACAGCAGCAAAAATAAGCGGCTGGTATGGAAAGCGGTACAACTATCTTACGTCATAGCAGGGCGCTGTAGAGCTTAGCGGGAACAAGAGAGTGCATATCCAGACCCCTGGTGGACTGTTGAACAGGAACAACTTGAAGGTACGCCAACGCTGAGAGTTTCTGATTTTATAAGTTTCAGCAAAATGTCCAAAATAACATAGTGCAAATATTAGTAGATCTGTTTCATAAATCTCTCCTATTAAGATGTTGGGAAATACAACACCATTTAACAATAATGCTTTAAAAAAAATTCCAGGGATACACAATGCTGTGATTTATTCAGTTAATTTGGCCAACACTGCTGGATGGATGCTGTATTCGTGAATATTTGGGTATGCAGTGCAGCCAACAGGCATATCTTCAGGAAATACAGATACACAGCTAAGTAAGCAGTGTGGAGAGGAGATTGGCAGGTAAGCTTGTTCCCTGGTGGTCTGGTCTTCTCTGAATATTTCAAGGACTATTAAATCAGTTAGTTGCTTGCCATAGCCAACAAGGTCATTCTTACCCTCTTGTCCTGTTTGAGAGGAAGCCATCATTAGTAGCTACCACCTTCTGTGGCAGAGATCAGCCTGCTTCTTGTACGTGTCCCCAGCGGCTTGTACTGAGCCTGGCACACATAATAAAGGTTTGTTGGTGTAAGAACAATAACCACGATATTTTGAGTGCTTACATGTGCCAGCCTCCTGTCATGTATCTATGACTCCTTCTGGGTTATCTTTGTGCCTGGTGAGTGCGTTTTCATTATCTTCACCCTCTTAACATCATCATCATCATATCCTACAGGCTGGCTGCCTGATATAATCCTGGCACATGCCTTTCTTGATGTTAAAATGTTGCCAGGAATGATTGCTGGCTCAGCCACCTCCTATCTGTGTGGCCTTGGGCAAGGTAAACTTAACCTATGCGTCAAGTTCTCCTCCTATGAAATGGAGTGAATGTTAATACCTACCTCTAGGTTTATTTAAGAATTTAATGAATTGAAAGTTACAAAGCACTTAGAGTAATGCCCGGCAGATAGCAACACTATTTTTCTTTCTTTTTTTTTTTTTTTAAGATTTATTTATTTGTTTTAGAGAGAGAGAGAGGCACTCACAAGCCCGGGGTGAGGGGAGGGGCAGAAGGAGAGAGAGAGAATCTCAAGCAGACTCCTCTCTGAGCATAGAGCCCAACACGGGGCTCAATCTCAGGACCCTGAGATCACAACCTGAGCCAAAACTGAGAGTCAGACGCTTAACTAACTGAACCCCCCAGGCTCCCTAACATTGTGTGTTTCTTAAATAAATAGAACTAGTCAGCGAGTTAAATCTCCCTTTTACTATATGAAAAAAAAAAACTCATTTGCTCCAAACTTCACAGCCTTTTCTGCCAATAGCCACGTGCTTCTGCCAGAGGGAGAAGGAGAACAGAACTCCGTTTCTGATATCCCCATTTGGCCACAGCCTTCGGCCAAAGACTCTGTGTTTATCCTCATGTAGGACTTACTCCCTCCCCAACACCAGCTTAAGGGCACCCCCTAAAGCTGCCTTTCCCCAGCAGTGATGAGGCATGTTTTTTGCTGACTCAGATACCTGAGTATTTTGCCAAAGCAGAAACATCCTTTTTTTTTTTTTTAAGATTTATTTATTTATTTGACAGAGAGAGACACAGCGAGAGAGGGAACACAAGCAGGGGGAGTGGGAGAGGGAGAAGCAGACTTCCTGCGGAGCAGGGAGCCTGATGCGGGGCTCGATCCCAGGACCCTGGGATCATGACCTGAGCAGAAAGCAGACGCTTGACGACTGAGCCATCCAGGCGCCCCAAAGCAGAAACATCCTAATGAAAACTGACAACACAGATACTTGTGCCCATATCCTGTTGCCCCTACTAGGAGGAGGAGACCCCAAACAGGAAACACGGTTTCCTACTCAAGCGCCCTCCCAGGTGTGGTCACTGCTTCCACGGAGCTTCCTGTAGTAGTGGCCGCACGTCCACGACTGGTCTGCCCGGGGGCCTCCAGACCCACAGCCTCCTGTCAGCACAGCACCATTTCCATTTCCTCCAGTCAGTGTTACTGCGTCAGTGACCCTGGTGGGATGCAATCAGCCTTTCATACCCTCTATGCTCTGGGTAAGTTTGCTGTAGGAACATGAATGAGAGAACAGTAAAGCCTCAATAATACCCAACGCATATTATGCTAAATGCCATGCTCCTCAGGATGCCAGATTTAGCAAAAACAAACTAACAAAACCCATAAAGGATACTCAGTTGAATTTGAATTCCAGATAAACAGCAAGTAATTTTTTTTTAAAGATTTTGTTTATTTGACAGAGAGAGACACAGTGAGAGAGGGAAAACAAACAGGGGGAGTGGGAGAGGGAGAAGCAGGCTTCCCACAGAGCAGGGAGCCTGATGCGGGGCTCGATCCCAGGAGCCTGGGACCATGACCTGAGCCGAAGGCAGATGCTTAACGACTGAGCCACCCAGGTGCCCCTGACTTTTTAGTGTAAGTATATCCCATGCAATAGTTGGGAGATACTTATACTAAAAAGTTACTTGTTGTTTATCTGAAATTTATATTTAAGTGGGCATCCTGTATTTTATCTGTCAACGGTACATGCCCTGGATAGGAAGAAATCCAGGAGAAGCCCTACAAGGCTAGTTAGTATTTGGTGGGGGGACGACCTCTCTCTATAAATGATTTTTTATCAAGGGGACCATGTTCTGCCTCCCATAGACAAGAGGGACCAGAGGTTGGGTTGTGGGCTCAGCAGCTCAGAAGCAACAGGAGAGAGGTTACACAGGGTTTCTTGTGCAAGGCAGTGTGCCCCTGTGTGACCTCAGATTTGGACCCAAATCCTCCCTATGTGCCAGAGCTTAGTACTTCCATTTTTTTACCTCTCCTGAAGAACTATCTCATATTTCAAAGTACATGATTCATCAGGAATCCTCCACACTGGCAATACGCGAGCCACTCTGAAAATAGAGCCTGCAGACTCACATGGAAACCCCAAAGGATGGGGATCTCTTTGACTTCGAGTCACCAGGATTGAGCTAAGATGAAGTGATCCTCATAAAAACACACTTATGTATTCATGCACATGCTTTTTTTTTTATTATTATGTTATGTTAATCACCATACATTACATCATTAGTTTTTGATGTAGTGTTCCATGATTCATTGTTTGCATACAACACCCAGTGCTCCATGCAGAACGTGCCCTCTTTAATACCCATCACCAGGCTAACCCATCCTCCCACCCCCCTCCCCTCTAGATCCCTCAGTTTGTTTTTCAGAGTCCATCATCTCTCACGGTTCGTGTCCCCCTCCGACTTCCCCCCCTTCATTATTCCCCTCCTGCTATCTTCTTCTTTTTTTTTTTTTTAACATATAATGTATTATTTGTTTCAGAGGTACAGATCTGTGATTCAACAGTCTTGCACAATTCGCAGTGCTCACCATAGCACATACCTTCCCCAATGTCTATCACCCAGCCACCCCATCCCTCCCACCCCCCACCACTCCAGCAACCCTCAGTTTGTTTCCTGAGACTAAGAATTCCTCATATCAGTGAGGTCATATGATACATGTCTTTCTCTGTTTGACTTATTTCGCTCAGCATAACACCCTCCAGTTCCATCCACGTCATTGCAAATGGCAAGATTTCATTCCTTTTGATGGCTGCATTATATTCCATTGTATATATATACCACATCTTCTTTATCCATTCAACTGTCAATGGATATCTTGGCTCTTTCCACAGTTTGGCTATTGTGGACATTGCTGCTGTAAACATCAGGGTGCACGTACCCCTTCGGATCCCTACATTTGTATCATTGGGGTAAATACCCAGTAGTGCAATTGCTGGATCGTATGGTAGCTCTATTTTCAACTTTTTGAGGAACCTCCATACTGTTTTCCAGAGTGGCTGCACCAGTTTGCACTCCCACCAACAGTGTAGGAGGGTCTCCCTCTCTCTGCATCCTCTCCAACATCTGTCATTTCCTGACTTGTTAATTTTAGCCATTCTGACTGGTGTGAGGTGATATCTCATTGAGGTTTTGATTTAGATTTCCCTGATGCCGAGTGATGTTGAGCACTTTTTCATGTGTCTGTTGGCCATTTGGATGTCTTCTTTGGAAAAATGTCTGTTCAGCACATGCTTTTATATATTCTCTTTTATGCTTACTCTGGCTAAGCCTCGAGTATGTTACCCAAGTCATCTCAGTACCAGACTCTGAGATGTCTTTGGAGAAATGGGAGCAGCATCATGAAGAATAGAGTTTGATCCTAGAAGAGGTCATCTTTAGAGGTCCCGTGAGGGCTACAGTTAGATTTCAAAGTTTAGTCATATTATACAGACAGTGAAAGACGCCTCTGGTGAGCAGAAGGAGGAGGGAAGCAGGGAGGACAGAAGAAAGAGACATCTGAGACAGAGAGACAAAGAGAAGTCGAGAAAGGATACCCAGGACCTAATTTCTCCTTCGGTTGGATGAACTTTTCTTTAACAATCAAGCTTCTCATCTTTTTAGACCGAATGTAGAAAAACTTTGACAAAATAAAATCAATCTGATCCAAGAATCGTTGTTTGGGAACACAAGGAAAAGCACCATTGAATTCAAATGGCAAACCCAGAGTGTTCTGAAACAGTGATTCTCTCTCCATGTAGTTGATATAGGGTCCATTTGTAAATCTATGTGGGTAAATACATTTATCTATAATTAAATATAATGAATTAGTTCTTGTCCCCAAAATGGCTTACGGATATGATATTTTTTGGTAATATATATTTGTGCATCCTTAAATTTGATTGTGGAAGTAATCACATTTCCTGAATCAAGGTGTTTTGTTTTTTGGTTTTGTTTTATTTCCTTGCTCCTCAGCACACTGATTGTTAGAATGCTCTGGAAGAACAGTGAACCAAACAAGTATCCCTGCCCTAGGGGGGCTTGTACACGCTCCCCCTACACTCCTGTGCTCTGAGGCAAACAATGGTGCTTCTCTACAAGCATCAGAGATCATTTATTCCCTTTCCGGCTTTGGTTTGGGCAAGACTGGCTTCCTGGGTGTGTGGCCTGTGGAACCACAGGGCCCCTGCTTGGGAGAGCCTTGTGCTTAGATGAATGCTCTGCTGTCCCCAGCCTGAAACACATAATCATTTTTGTACAGGGCCTCCCATGTTCATTTTGTCCTGGTCTTGCAAACTATGTAGTCTGTCCCACACTTATGCATTATAATACAAAAAAATCAAAATAATTATTATGTTTCCATAGAGAACTTAGAATATGTCTCCTAAATTATTCAAATATTTTCATATTTGTAACCTCTAAATCGCTAGGAAGTCAGAAGATGATTTTTTTTTAAAGATTTTATTTATTTATCTGAGAGAGAGAGTGAGAGATCACAAGCAGGGGGAACAGCAGAGGGAGAGGGAGAAGCAGACTCCCTGCTGAGCAATGAGCTGATGTGGGGCTCGATCCCAGGACCCTGGGATCATGACCCGAGCTGAAGGCAGACACTTAACCGACTGAGCCACCCAGGAGCCTGATGATTTTTTTTTTTAATGGGGTAAGTGAGGCCCAAGGGATTATGTCTATGTCTAGCTAACACCCATTTTTCCTAAACCTCACGCTGTATTTCTCAGATGTGATTGCTCTACCTTTGTGCTTCCCAGAGCTTGACCTTTCTTCTCATTCCAGCTGAGGACTTAACCAAAGAGAGTGGGGCTCTGAGCTCTGTCCTTGCCACTTTTCTGTGCATTAAATTGGAATTTTTATAACCTGTGGGACTTAGATAGCTCTTCACAGCCAATAACTTTCCAATCATCAAATTTCACTGTGGTTTGGCCGATTGTGAGCATATTTCTACTTCTTTCCTCTAGTTTGCAGAGAACAGGAAGAAAAACAGGATGCACAGGGTAGGGATGAAGCCGGCAGGCGGAATCAAGCTTTCCTAACTCTGGCCTCTGGTCCAGCAAGCCGGACCAACCGTGGAGCCATCAGGAGCCACCGATGAGAAAAATCCTGGTTGCAGGAGACTCAGACCCTCCGGCCACTGCAGACGTGCAGTGTTTCCGAGTTACTCTTCCGTGAGGCCATGGACAGTCTGGTCCGGCTGCCTCTCATCATTACTTTCTTTTTGGATGCTCCTCTAACTTGCACTTACTATAGATCTGTGTTCTCAATAAATGACTATTGTGGCGTAAAACATACCACAGCTTTACTTTGCCAGGATTAGGTTAAATCTGTCTTTGGGGCTGGTGTGTTTCGAGGCAGGGTGATATTATCTTAAATAATTATCAGATCTCCAGAGGTGAATGGGAGAATGAGGATTTACCTTATCTGTGGGACTTAATCCCTTCTATCTTGTTATCAAGCTTCTATGACCTTAATCATGTTTTCTTGTCTGTTTGTATTGTATTTGTGCGTATCTGATATATACATACATATACACACATCATATATATATACATATCATATATATACAAACCATATATGTCATATACATATGGTTCTGACACAGAAGAAGTCTCAGAAAATGTTTGCCGGATTCAAATGTATATTTTGATCAATCAGAAATACAGGGGCACCTGGGTGGCTTAGTCAGTTAAGCATCTGCCTTCGGCTCAAGTCATGATCCCAGGGTCCGGGGATCGAGCCCCGCATTGGGCTCCCTGCTCAGCTGGAAGCCTGTTTCTCCCTCTCCCTCCCCTCGCTCATGCTCTCTGTCGCTCGCTTGCTCTCTCTCAAATAAATAAATAAAATCTTTAAATAAAAAAAAGCAATACACATCTACATTAACACTGCTTGAAAAGTTTAGAAAAGAACGTGGCCATCTGTTGCCATTGTGACTTTCTCTTCTGTGGCTCACAGAACAGGTATCATTCTTCTCTTTCAGCGATGGTTGTGTATACATTCTGAGTGGGGAGAGTCAGTTCTAAAGTCAGTGGTCAGATTAAACTTAGGTGAGATACAACACCAGCACCTTAGAATGACCTACTTTCTACTTTGCAGTCCATAATATCCATTTTAGGTGAATCACAAAGATTCTTATAATAAAGGCTATTCCCCTAATGAAAACAGAGATGGAGTGATCTTCCCCCCACCCTTTTTTTTTAAATTCAAAACCCACAACTTTGTCATAGAGAAAGAAATCTGGAGTGCACGATCAGGACAGTCATTTCAATATATAAAGGCAGAGGCTCCCCCAGCCCTAAAAGTACCCTCTTTCCCTTTCTCGAGCTCTAAACTTTCCTTCATTATTCTCAGACTTTGAAAGCAGTTTGCGGATTTTCAGGAAAAATGGCAAATTTTCAAGCATTCCCTAGAAAGGGTGGAGCCCTGCATTTCTCATTTATCTGCTCTCCTTACATCAGTGCATCAGTGCGATGTTTGCAACCCCAGGCATTTTTTTTTACTCCAGTTCATTCAAGGGTGAACCAGAGATGACAGGCCCGCTGGGCTATGGGGGGTGGGGGGGGGGGGGGGGGGGGAGTGTGAGACTCAAAGTACAAGCAGGTGCCCTCACAGAAGAAAGCTGGACAAAGCTTGAGAAGTCCCTGCTCTCTGATTTCTAGCCCTTCTACAAAGCTGTTTCGTTTCCAATCCATTTTCTTATAAGTTTTGACTCTTGGAAAAGTCTCATGACTTTCCTAGGCAAAGTCTCCAGGGGAGCAAGGTTTCAAAGCCCGCTGCTAAATATGTGCCAGGCTAACACGTGCAAGGGGCATTTGTTTACAAAAACAGGGTAAACGCACAGATTGCTTCTCACCAGGCCTTACACCCCCACAGCTGCTTAACAACTAGTACTGAGACTTGCGGGCGTCTGGGGAACAAACTGTTTTGAAGCCATTTCTTCTCTGGGACTCTTGACTGTTATTATGATGTCATGCATGTTCCTCTTGTTTTGTTCCAGATGTATAACATTAACACAAAAAGTTGGAGGTCATGATTGCATTAGGCTCCAAAAACATTATTGCTTGTCTTTTCAGCGCCAGTCCCCAGAACGACTTGCTAAAGAAGAGCTGGCATTTCTAGCATTTACACAATCGGAGGTCTGGGGTGTGGGGGGTGGGAGTGGGGATGGGGTAGGTCCACTTCACTGGGGACCCCAATAATATTACAGACCCAAGAATATGTCTAGTTCTCAAGGTGGCAGCTTATTTTACTATTGTTATGGGTAAATCAAAAGGGCTTTGGATTGCCTTCACAAACTTACGGAAGGGCTATTAAATACACTTGCAGGGTTAGTCAATTGCAGAGATACTTACACAGGTGTAGTGATGCCAAGTAGTAGCATCTCCATTGTCTGACCTCCAGTTGCCCCATGTGAAAATAGTGTGCTCGGCATGCAAGCATAGCTTCAATACAAATCCCCTAGACCCCCCTTTTAACCAGATAGCCAATCCTCAGCCCCATTATTTCTTATATAGAGACTCACATACATTGGCAGTGAAAACAGAATGATCTCGAAAAGTCTGTGCAACAGTTATCTGTTGCTGCGTAACAAATGACCCCAAACTTCATGGCCTGAGCAACAATCATCCTTTATTATTTCTCACAGGTTCTTGCCTCAGGAACTTAGTTAGGGCACAACAGGGCTGGGCTGCCTCTGTTCCACAACTTCTGGGGCTTCACATGGAAGGCTCAAAGGCTGGGGGCTGAAACCATCTGAAGGCTCATCACTCTCATTTCTGCTAGCTGATGCTGGCTGTTGGAGGGCGGCCTAGCTGGGGCTATGGGCCAGCATGCCCCATGGGGCTTGGGCTTCCTCACAACGTGGTGACTGGATTCTCAGTGTGACCATCTTGGGACAAAGAGAGATCCAGGCAGAGCTGCGTGCATGCCTTTTATGACCTCGTGTTGGCAGCGTGCGGCATCACTTCTACTGTGTTCTTTCGGCCAGGACAGTTACAAAGGCCTGCTCTGGTTCCCAGAATCCACCTCTCGTGGCAGAAGCATTGAATCACACAGTAAACGTGTATTGGATCAGCCACCTTTGAAAAACACAAGCTGCCAGAGGTACCACCTCCATGTACAGTGGCTTTTCTGCAGAAGCAGTGGATTCTCTATCCACATTAGCAAAGGCACCTCCTGAATCAATATTAATGGAGCCGTGTGAGAAGTACAACGACGGCAGGTCTCCCATGGGATGGAACAGCAGTCAGAAAGCCGAACAATCCAGTGGAAACCCTTGAAGAACTTGCCGACTGGAAAGACAGGAGAGCTGATTGCTGGATTCTTCTCCCAGCTAGGCTCTTGGATAAATGTCCAGAGAGTACAAGGCTCAGCAAGTCAAGAGCCAACAAAAGCAACACCATAAAAACAACAACACCCACACTTTCCCGCACTTGATGTTTCTCTAAACTCTATCCCATCTGACTCACAGGACAGCAAGCTGAGTGAAGTATGGACAGTCTTTCCCAGAGAGTCAACGGTAAACAGGGAAGACACTTCTCCTATGTGCAGGGAACTTGCACTTGAGTAGGAGGAGATGGACAAAAGACAAAGCAGAATAAACGAGGTGACAAATGAACAGGAATATGGCAGCTAGTGATGGGCACTGTAGGAACGCTTGCATAGAAAGTGGTGGAGACACACCCAGGGCCGCGCTGAGCCCAGCAGTGCATTTCAAGTGTTCGATGACAACCTCTCCCAGACTCCTGGGATATGCGTCACACACAACTACATTCTATGGATGGAGGAATTCAAGTCACCGGGGACATCCCGTGGCTTCGTGACACCAGCGGCCAGCAGAAATCCCACAGGTTGGTGTAGCAGCAAAGGCCAAGGTGGGAACTCCAGCTTACTGGCAGTCGTCCCTTGTTCCCCGAGGGCTGCACAGCTCCGGGCAGTGGTGGGTGATCAGGACCTGGTCGGTCAGTACAGGTATCTAGGCTGGGCCAGGTGTTGTCTCCCCTCAGGGCCTGGAAGGAGTGCCAGGAGCCCTTTGAGAATGGAGAAATCAGTGACAGAAACACATGATCTTCCCTAGCTGTTTGGATCAGGAAATGAATGAAAATTATCTTTCTCTACATAGTAGATTTGGTCATGAAAAGCTAGATGTAAATACAGTCTTGATTGAACTGTATTTTAAAAGCTCTCTGACATCAGGATTGGCAAAATATTGATAATGGTTGAAGATGAACAAAGGATACGTGGGGGCTCACTAGACTATTCTATTTTGGTATATGCTTGAACATTTCTCAAATAAAAAGTAAGTAAATGAGCAAATAAATAGCTGTCCTTCTGGCAGTGGATCTCTCTCTCCCTCTCCCTCTCTCCTTCTCTTAAAATAAGAACAATTAATTCTAACTAATCTTTTTTGAAAAAGTAAATTTTCAAAAAAAAAAATGTCTAATTCTTCAAACACATTTGGCTTTTCTAGTGCCAAGCAATAGCATATTGAAATAATTGGCGGTATTAGATAATTGGCAGTATTAGCACCACCTTTAATTTCTGTGATAGTTAAATAACACGAATAGGCCTGTTTCTACCTATTGAGAACATATTTACTAAGCATCAGAAGGAGGCAGCGTGGTTGGCGTGGTTACTCGGGAGAGGCGAGAGGAACCTGGGAGTTCTGGGCCCAGGGTCTGATCCCGGCTTTCCTCCAGCAGGTCTGTGACTGGAGGCAGGTCTCCTCCCATTTCAGGGTCTCAGTGTTCTCAGGGAAAGGAAGCGTCTGCTCTGGATCGCTTCAGGGATCCTTCCTCCCAACAATGGGAGCTTGAGACAGGATGGGGAAGACAGGTTAGAATTTCCATGTCCTTGGACCAGAATCAACATAATCTTCTCGGCCATTAGGGATGTTCCTAACATTCGAGGCTTCTCTCTCCCCTTGTCTCCTTGCCCCTCCTCAGGCTAATGTCTTAGACTGTCTGAAAAGGAAACGATGAGAAGATGAGTAACAGCTTCTGGCTATTGAAAATATTTTCACAGTATCTTTGAATTTCTCAGATAACACAGCATATAAAGGTCATTCTCTTCATCCGGAAGAAGGTAAAGCGAACTTCGACCAGACCGCCACAACTCCGTGCCCTGTGGAAACTCTGTGCTTGGGCTGCCACCCCACAGCCACCTTTTCCTTTCCTTCCCCTTGACTGGTGACATGACCTCTCTGGGGTCACTCTCCTCTTCACCCCCTGACCAGAAACCAACCATGGTGTCTCTAAAACACAGCAAGGAAACGCTTGATGCTCAGGCTGTAATATGCTTACAATTCTTTCTAGGCAGTGGGATTGTGACTTCTAATTTTTTATAAATTTTACTTATTTTAGCTTTTCTCTTGGTGTTTCTGGACTCTGCAACTTTTCCTCAATGAGCACGCATTCCTTTGTACTCGGGAAATTAACCCCAATACACACGATGTTTTAAAAAGTAAATACGGTTAGTCCTCAGTTTAAAATCCGTCACTGGTCCTTGGTTGGCTGTCCATGCTTAGCGCAGAAAATTCAGAAGCACCGGCCTGGCCCCTCGGCCTCCAGGACCCGGGTCCCCTACTGACCGATCTTACTCCTGGTTCCCTGACCCTCCGCGCTCGGGTCCTCAGGCTGTCTACTGATCGCACCCACGCCCCGCACCCACACGCACCTGCCCTCTGCCTCTGCTCCCTGCCCTGCCACCACCTTGCCACCAGCGGTCCTCCCCATGTCTGCACTTCCTTATCCCTCCTGCGGGGGGGCAGGGGGCAGTATGCAGCACGCTCCTGCAGCCCGAAGCCTTGTCTGGGGGCACCCTCGGTTACCCCCCGCCCCGCCCGGGCACCCAGGCTATCACGGAAGCAACCCCAAACCGCAGGGCGCAGTGCGTTTCAGGGCCGTTTCTTCACTAGCCGGGAAATGCCCTGTCGCCAGGCTCAGTGTCTTTCTCCAGTTTTGCTGTTTTCTCTTTTGTCTTTTTGGACTTCTCAGTGTCCAGCAATGTCAGACTCACAGCAAGTGACCCATGAAATCACTGAATGTTTGCTTGGGTTTCAGGATGTCTCCGCAGCAATTATAAATCACTAGAGGTCGTTTCTGGCAATTTTCTTTATTCTCCCCCAATAAAGGCCACTTAGGAATAAACCCACGAAGAGTGCTGCACGCAAAGGACCAACCTAAACACAAATGACTTTCTTGGGACCGACGTAACCTGAAGCAGGGTTCCCCGCTCTACCTGCGCTGCATTGGCCTTCCACCTGGAGCCCCACCTGGCTTACAGATGACAGCCTCAGGTGTGCTTCTGTTTCCACCCCCCCCCCCCAGCTCCTTGGGGACCCTCTGGTATACTGTAGGTGTTCATTCAATGCTTGGGGAAGGAATAAATTTCACACTTAGGTAGCCCGTGTGGCAGGAAGGGTTCCCTCCAAATGAATAAGGGCGTTAAACAGTGCGTGCCTGGGAGCCCCTGGGGGAGTTTTGGGGCGCGGTTCCTGTACTGGGGCACCTGACGGGGCGGGGCCTCGGAGCCACGCGCTGGGCCCTGGGGCGGGCCTGTGCGGTCTGGAGCCAGGCGCGCGGAGCTCAGCCAGCGTCCTGGGCGCTAACAAAGTTTGAAAATTACTTGCCTTTCCTCCTTCCCACATTAAGCTGCAGATTCTCCGTTATTTTTGAATTCTCCTCTGCCCTCTCTCCAGAGCTTTGCCAGTCCCGACACTGAAGAGTCTCAGAGCGTCACCCTTTAGGAATGTAAAATGATTCTTGTCCCAACGCAGCTTTGCTTAATAACACACTCTACAAATTCAGGGAGCTCTTTGGGTAAAACACAGTTTTTCCTTTTCGTCCGTTTTCTGCTTTCTCCAAACAAATTCTAAGAAAGACTGCAACATCAGCAAGTTGGCAATTTGGAACTGAAATAGAGAGTCTAGAGTCTGGAAATACAGAGTCTAGAGTCTGGAACCTCAAGTCTTTCTCCGATTGAAAAAATAAAAATTCTTTGAAGTGTATAAATTTGTGCTTGGCAGCGCTTCTCTCTGGCGTTGTTTCATTTTTCACAGACCAAGCCAAAGCTGGGAACTCTATTCCTCAACTCTTCAGCACGAAGCTTCTCTGCCCTGTAAACCTTCACAAACCGGGACAAGAGTCGTCCTGAAAAGGGGTGTAAGCCTCCTTCCATCATGTCTGACCACAGAGAGGAATCCCCAATGCCTCCTCCTCATCTTCCTAACCATCCTGTCCCCACCTACAGTGACACACACCTCAGAACCCAACACCCAACACCAGGCAATTGGTTAAATGCTCTCTGAAGTATGGGGCGGGGAGGGGGGGGTGGAGATGGAAAATGGGAGCAGGCTTGGTTAGGTGGCTGCCACCTATGCATCCAATCCCCGAAGTAGCCCCCCTCTCTTTCCTGGGTGGCTCATGCGTGGGGTTGGGGGCTGTGCTGGGGAAATGTGTGATTTAAATATGTGTGTTGTTTAAAACCATTAGTTTGTGATTATTTGTCATGTAGCAACAGATAGCCTTGCCTGGAATTGCCACCATTCATGGATGGATCCCAAAGGCTCTGAGGTTCTGGTGCTTTTTGGAATATGATGTGCCCACACCAGCCCCCAGCACAGGACGCTTGCGGGGGATGGGAAGCAGCACTTGATCACTGGGTGCAGTGAGAGGAGCCAATGATAACAGATAATCAATACAAGTAGTACTTAAAAACACACTAAAAATAACTGGGGTGATGTAATCAGGTGTGTTATTACTGTCAATTAGGCACCAGGGAACTTCTACTATAAAAATATGAATATTAGAAGGAAATACAATTTATTTCACAGTAACAGGTGGAGGAGGCTAGAAAAGATGGGTTATTTGAGAAGTGCTTGTGAATTATTTATTTCTCAAAACTATGTCTCTTACCCCTTGCTTAGAACCCCCTCTCTCTTCCTCAGTTGCTTTCCCACTGCCTCCCACCTGGAAGCTGATCTCCTACCTTCCTCATTGGATCGGTGACTCAGTGGAACCATATGCCTGTCTGATTTTAGGCATTGGCTAAATGCACCTCTCTGGTTTGGGCACATCAGATCCCAAAGAGCACCAGGACCTCAGAGCCTTTGGGATCCATCCATGAATGGTGGCAATTCCAGTCAGGGCTCACCACAAGAATCTGGAGAAGGCCCAGGGGAGCTTTGCCATCCATGAAGTTCTACCTTCTACTGCACCATACTTTTCAGCTTTCCTCTGTCTGATTAAGATCAAGGGCCAATTTCCCAATGTGTTTTTACTTGTTTGGAATCCAGTAGAAGTGGGGAATTTGGATATTTCACCACTTGAAATTGGAATTCTTCTATCAGCTTCTGAATTTAATTTCTGAGATATGGTGCCTGATGGGCATTTTCCTTTAAGTTGCTTTTGTGATGTTGTAAGCTCCAGTGACACAGCTTTAAGGTCTGATGAAACATTGAAGAACATTTCTATAACGAACAAAATGCTATGTCCAGGAAATCACCCTCATTTTGTTGTCAAAAATATTTTTTTTTCTGTACTATTTGTTTTATATCAAAGTGTTTGGATTAAGTTTGTTATAAACATAAACTGTTTGGAAGGTTTTCTTTAATGCAGTAGTCATTTGTATCTCCTCATTCTGAAAGACAAACACACACACACACACACACACACACACACACACCACATCATCACCTAGAAGTGAAGAAAGATGGAAGGATCCACGTGTGGGATCACTTTCTCATGCTTGACCTCCACACAGATGTTCTGAAACAAAGATTAAATCAGACAGTGAGGCCTGCAGAGTAAATAATCCCTTCCAAGTTTTTTTCACTTGGTCCTGGAAAGCTGGTCCATTTCTAGACCAGGAGGGAGGCTAGCTGAGTGGACCCAGGACTTACCAGTGCTGGGTGCTGAAGGATGTTGTGATAATGCCACAGCCTCAGCCGGAGTGTTGAGTCAGGCAACTCTCAACTCTTCTATTCGGATAAACTTAGTCAGCAAACCTTGTCTTCGCACCACCCTTGGAACAGGTGAGCCAGGGAAATTCTGCAGAGACTGGAAGTGCTTATCTGGGGCAGCAGGAATGTTCATACCAAGGGAAAAAGCAAAACTGAACTGCATGTGTCCAAATTGCTTTCCTTGGCAGTGGGTCTCCGGGGATCTGGCCTTGGCCTGGGCTCTGGGAGCTGGCCTAGCATGGAGGAATGATGGGGCTTCAGATCTGGAGCCAAAAATCAACATTCAGTATTAAGCAGGCAGAGGGGCACCTGGGTGGCTCAGTCAGTGAAGCATCCAACTCTTGATTTCAGCTCAGGTCATGATCTCGGGGTTATGAGATTGGGCTCCATGTTGGGCTCTGTGCTCAGTGGGGAGTCTGCTTGGGATTGTCACTCTCCCTCTCCCTCTCCTCACCCCTGTCTCCTAAATAAATAAATAAATAAATAAATAAATAAATAAATAAGTCTTAAAAAAGAAAGTATCAAGTAGGCAAAGTAGGAAGAATAGGAAGGGACTGAGCAGAAAATTTGCTACAGGGAGATTGCATCGGGACTCCAGCATGAGTGAGGACAAAGGCACACAGGCAGAGAAGTCAAAGCCCCAGGAGATTCTGTGAGGGACAGGGCCTCTTTAGGGCCCCTCGATCTTGTCTCTGGGTGGAGAGGGGATGTGAGGGCAAATTCAGCACAGCAAAACCAGGGTTCCCAAGCCAAGGATGGAATGGAGAGAGCTGACAAGACTGAAGGGAGGCCGGAAGCCAGTGTCAGAGCCACAGTCTAGAGTTAGCAAAACAGACCAAGTTCAAGTCAGGACCGCAGCAAGTTAGATGGCCTGGTCCAGGAAGCAGTTTTAGTCTCTGCTTGCATTAATAAATCAACCAATGCATGATTTATGGATAGATCATGTATGTTACCGGTAGGACCAGGGCTGGAAGGGATACTTTATGTTTAACCTGGACAGTCCCTGTACCACCAGCAATGGAAAAGAATGTCAAAGGCTCAGGACAATCTCATCCCCGTCCAGGAAAAAGAAACACAAACCACAAGGCCCTCAGACCCTGGGCCTATTGCTCCCCATTTGTTCATGGGGGATAGCATCGGCCTGTGGGGAGTGAGCCTTCTCTGGGGCCTGCAAGGCAGAGGTTGGATTTCATTCTCTGGTCTCTAGGGGTCAAGCTGAAGTCTTGCAGAGGGAGAAGGCAGGTTTTGAATTCAGACCTGTAGTTGACATTGACTGGAAGCCTGTTTAGTGCCTGTCATCCGGGCTGTGCCCCGGGGATGCTTTCAGTGCTAGAAGGGAAATTTCTGAGCAGCGAGGATGCAAATCTATGGGCGAGAGTATTCATTTTTCTTTGCCGAATTTTAGCCATTTTCAGATTTTCCTTCTTAGAGTTATACTGTTGTTAAGATTTTTTTTTTTTTTTTACAATTTTTTCCTCCTTTGCCGGTAGGAAAATGTGTGTTTCACATTTCTTTTGAATGTCATTCTCTTCTTTCACCCAAGGGTAGGGGTGGATCTAGTTTTGTGGGGCTTGGAGACTATACAGTTTGGGAGTGGTCCTCTTTAAGAAAAAGAATATAAAATTTTAACACAAAATTAGGTACATAAAAGTGAAATGATTAAATTGGAATGAGAAAAAGAAAGAAACCACAATATATTATCAATTTTTAAAAGCTGTCAAATATAAAACATCAGATCTAGAAACTATCACACTATTTTTATTAATTAGCTGCCTGACTTTAATAGTCTTTGACCTATATTTTTGGCTGGGTAGTCCAATCATCTCATTTAGCAACAATTTTTATAATATTTTCTATAGAGAAAAACCAAAAACTACTTCAGTCTTGTCTTGAGCATGATGGTTTTACTATTGATAGTTTAGAAAAATTTCCTTTAGCTTTTCAACTTTTTTTTTTTGATGATGTGTAAAGTTTTAGAATCGTTACCAAACGTGAGAAAATCTCTATCAATTTTCCTTCCTTTAGGAGCTGCTATGGGTGCACTCAACTTTTTGGAGTCCTACTATATTCCAAACACAGGAGTCCTGATAAATTCTATTTTTGCATGATTCCCATTAAAGAAGAACAAAGCTGCACAACACATTTCTAATTCCATACACTGCATTGTGGAATATATTCCCAGTAGGGGAAAGTTTTAATTTTGAATAGGCATTGGTGAGAACTAACTCCTTGACTTACAATTTCCATGCCTGATGTTGCAAAACTTTCTATGGGGTAACTTCTGATTCTGTACATGTCAAACTTTGTTTCTCTTTCACCTGCCACCTGCATCCCAGGTCCGGCACTGGACATCATGTTCACATTGTAATAATTCCTGTGTCCCTGTAGCTCTGTGTCTGACCTGGGTAAGTCAGCAGGTGCACAAGCAGAGAATTCCTGGGAGCCATTCCCGTATCTGGACAGCTGGCCAGGACTTAACCATACATGAGAAAGACTGTGGGGTTATTGTATACATGTATCGCTAACTCAACTTTTCTTTGGACAGATCTCAAAAATACCCATGGACTCTCCACTGCTACTTGACATTGGGAAATGTGACAAGGCGGAATAAGAAGTACGGAGAGACAACGGTCTTGACCATGAGCAGCCAAAATATCCCACATTTGCTCATATTACCAGAAACATGTGATCCTGTAGACATGTTGCTAGGGTCCACCCAAGGTTTTAAGAGAAGCTGAGCAAATGCAGAGCCCAAGGTGGATGCACCACTTTCTGGAAAATCAAACCTTCCCAAATATATTAATTTCTCAGAAATCATGGTTTTGAGCTCCTAGATTTCATTTTCTCCTAGAGAAGAGTGGGATTTTTAATTCCTTCTCCTTGGGGCACATTTTCTTATTTTCCTCCTTGTTTTCACAGTGGGCACTTCGGCTGGCTTCCAACATAGTGACATAAAGTACTTAGGATTTTTAATTCATGCTTATTATTGTTATTTGAAAAGTGAAAAGTTCCCAAATGTAATAATTGTTTAGGTTCGTCCAGGACAGAAACACAGGGAGCCAGCAGCTCACCTTTCAGCCACGTGGCAGCACCTTTATTTCTGCATGAGCTCCTCCTGCCGTGGACTCAGGACAGTCTATAAGGCCATCGCTGGAGGGCACAGAGAAGGACGTTTCCTCCCAGGATTAAAACTCAAGTCAGTTCATTGTAAATCAGCAGATTTTAAAAAGCTGCGTGAAGAATTTAAATCTCTAGTATTTCTAAAATGTTGGACATGTTAAAAAATAAGGTGTTGGCAAGTGTATGGTTTTCTAGCCCCGCCTGTTCTCCCTCGCAGCTGATGACTCGGATGCCAGGTCGGGCAGCATGCTCCGCTCTGCGTGGTATCCTGAGGAGCCTGGACTCAGGGCCAGCACAGCGACAATCTGGTCCCAGCCTGGCTGCTTACACTAAGTCACATCCCCTTGGTGCAGTATGCAACCTGGGCAACCAGGAGCAGGGAAGGAAGAAGATCCAAAGCCCAGCTGGCTCTGTGGCTCCAGGTTAGAATTCACGCCATTTAAAAACTACATTCCAGTATTTCAGCTTCAGCTTCTCTTCCTCCTTCTCCCTCCCCATCCTTCTTCCCCTTCTCTTCCTCCCCCTTCTTCTCCTGCTTTCTCTTCTTCTCCTCCTCCATTTCCTCCTCCTCCTTCTTTTCCTCCTCCTCTTTCTCCTCCTCCTCCTCCTTCTTCTTCTTCCTTCTCTTCCTTCTCCTCCTCTCTTTCTCCTTCTTCTCCTTTTCCTTCTCTTTCTCCTTCTTCTTGTCTCCTCCTCGCCCTCCCTCCCCTTCCTCCTCTTCCTCCTTTTCCTCCTCCTTCTTCTTCAGCTTTCAGCACCAGCACAGAAGAAAACTTTCAGTAACTCCTTTTGGCAGTAAGAACCAGATGTTTTGTGGAAATGTTTGTTCAAATTAGGGGGTCCTTCAAGGTTAAGTAGCTGGTCCTTCATTCTCCTTTTAGGGCAGGAAAACAACACAGACCCTAGCAGAGAGGAGATCGTTCTCATTTAAGAAGCTCCAAACAAGAAAATTCCAGAGGCTGTTACTTGCTTTGGTCATTTCATGGTCATGTATTCAGCATCTGTAGGTGCCTCCCGTGAGGTGCAGAGCAGCCTGTCTGGGAGGTCCTCAGTGGGAACAGCGAAGGGAGAGCTTCCATGAGCGCAGGAGGGAGCGGGCCGGTTCTGCCTCCCGACACGTTTTGTTTGACTTGAACAGTGTTGTGCTACATTAGCTTTTAAAATTATGAGAGAGTTGACAGCATTTAAAAATTCAGAAAATTCATGCGCACTCACGCTCACTTACTCCCCACACACATTTACAACCCGATTTCCAGTATTTCTTTAAAAACTGAGGTGATATTTCAACTATACTTCAATGAAAAAAAATAAACTTAGGAGAGCTAGGGATGATTGAGCCCGTGTTCCTGCCTAGCTGTAGGCATGTACTCCACGGTCCCCATCACTGCCTGTGGACACCCCAGAGGGACCACCCATGTTACCAGCCAGCCTCAGTGGTCATTGACTTGGTGTCCACGGCTAGAGCCATGTTAATAGAAATATAATGCCAGACACAGGTGCAAGCAACATAGGTAATGTTCATTTTCTAGCAGCCACATTTTTAAAAAGGAAGAACAGATAAAATTAATTTCAATAATATGTTTTGCTTAACCCAAAATAAAATGTCAAAATGGGATGCAACTAATATAAAATTATTAATGTGATATTTACATTCTTTATTCATCCTGTGGCTTCAAAATCCACTTGGAATCTCATGGCATATCTTGATTCAGACTCACTCCATTGCAGATGCTGCAGGTGGGCGGGCACCAAACAGCGCAGGATTCTAGCATGCCACGTGGAGGAGGTGGGCCGGCTATGGAAGGTGAGGTTGGAGAGAGAGATTGAGGCCAGATCATGACCTCAGAGTGCCAAGTCAGGCAGAATGCTCAGCTCTGGGTGGCCTTAAAGGAGGAGCTTTTTTGTATTTCCTTTTATCAACAGTTAGAAGCCACTGGAATTCTGTTTGGGAGCTTCTGTGCAATGTTTTAAAATTCCTTTATTTTATCTGACATTCCTACTCCCACATTTCAAATCCATTTACTCTTGGACTGTCTTGAATGCATATGGAGAACAGCTGAGCAAATGCTTCTAGAGGTTTCCAAACTGTTTCCTTTAGAATGCCAGGGTTTCAAGGAGGGACCTCGGAGGAACGGTGTGTGGGAGCGCTAGACCCGGGGCCCATCTGGGCATCAACAGGAGGAGCTTCATCAGTTTTACACATGGCATGTGCGAGATTTTATTTATAGAAAGAGCTCTACTGTTTTTTTGTTTGTTTTTAACTGAAGAACACTCCTTTATGACATAACCTTCCAGAATGTATAAAATAGTCTCTTCTGTGTTAGGTATTTAACTACTTGGTGTGTTTCCCATTTCCTTCATGTCTTTTATGGATCCTTTATTCACCTTAATTCCCTTTATCCTGGATGGTCCAGTATAAGTTGGGTACCTGATATGGTCATCAGATGCTAAAAGAGGCCTTTTTTTTTTTTTTAAGATTTTAATTTATTTAGAGAGAGAGAGAGAGAGTGCACACAAGCGGGGAGAAGGAGAGGGAGAGGAAGAGAGAGAATCTCAAGCAGACTCCCTGCTAAGCACAGAGTCCCTTGTAGGGCTCGATCTCACAACCCCAAGATCATGACCTGAGCCGAAATCAAGAGTCCGATGCTTAACCGACTGAGCCACCCAGGTGCTTCTAAAAGAGGCCTTTAAAAAAAAAATATAGTCGTAAGTCATGCTTTAAAAACTTCAAAGGGTTATTTAGTGACTACATATCTTCACAAATCTCGTGTTAATGATTATGGATCTGACTGTACAATTACAAGCTTTTACATTAAACTCCATTTTCTTTTACATAAATCAGGACAGCAGTCTTTTGTGGAGACAGATTTCCCACAAAAAGGAAATGGACAATGAAGAAAGTAATTGGCTCCTAAACCTTCGAATCAAACTGACCATGCTTACCCACCCCCTTCCCCAAACCCGTTTGTAAGCTGATCTCTTAGCTTTCCGTTTTTATGACTTACATGGAATAAAGAGCTATGTCTCCACCTCTAGACTGTGACTGTCTCTGACTTTACTGTGATCTGTGGTGAGAGTGGAATTCACAGAGGAACGTTCCCCGGTCAGCCGCAGATGGGCTTCTCGGAACGTTTATCTGCCTACATGGCTGAGCTGTCTGCTCTCCTTCTCCTTCCTCTTCTGCTCACGTGCTTCCTTTTTATTGGAGTTCATAATTCATCATTCTTTACCTGACAATCAACCGATTGATTGATTGATTGATGGTGGTTCCAAACACCACTTCATAGCACGAGGTGGTTTCTTTTATTGAATTCCTTCAATGTGAATCTAACATGTCCAGGCAAAGCTTGTGATGGAAACCCACCCCAACCCAGTAGTAGTTGTAAAGGAATTCCCCAGGGTGTGTTCAGTTACAGAGTTTCTGTAAACTTCCTTGGTGTTCCTCATTGTCTTCTGAAAAGGCAAAAAAGGAAATCAGATGTGTAGGTGAAGTAACAATGCTAATGTAACAAGGACTAGGGTGAGGAAGGCATGCTTGGGGACCCTGGGTGGGACAGAGGCTATGCCCCAACACTTGCGTTCGGACATGTAGTCATTCATTCCATGAAATGTACTGAGTAAGGAGCTCATCGATCCAGGCATGGCTGAACAGGGCATCCTCCAGAAAGGGGAACCAGGACTGGGGAATCCATTCTGGGGAGAGCTTTGAGGGGACACAAGATGGTGCTCCCATGGTGTCACACTTAGGAGAAAGTCCTTGCTGATTGCTGTGATTCCACCTTCACTCTTGTATGAGAAAGTGTAGAATAATGCCAGGGAGATGTTATCATAGGCATATATTTGAATCTGTTCTAACTTACATAAAAAAGTAGGTCATTTGCGAACTTGGATACTTGAATATCAACTTATCTCATTCCCTAGAAATGCCCTGACAGCCCATGTCTTTCAGCACCAAGTTCAAAGGCAAAGCAGACTTCGAGCATCTCAGAAAAGATGGCACATTCAATGGGGATAAGTAGGAAATTTTAATATTGTGATTATTTGCAAAAATATGAAAAAGCTTAAAAGAAATGAACATGGAACCATGAAGCACAACTGGGCCAGCTACAGCAAGGAGACTTTCTCCCCTGAGCCTGATGCAGGGAGGGCAGAAGTGCTCACTGGATTCCTAAGAGAAAAGAGGGTCGTGTGGAGGGAGCTAGTCTTTGGGGAAGCCACCAACACTCTGTGACTTAGCTCTTCCTATCTTCTGAGTTGTTGCTTATAAATGCCACTGTAAGCCAAGGGCAAGGGATGATGTTGAAGCTGCCCATAGAATCCCGCACAGAACAAGATGGACAGGAAGTCAGAGGGTCAAAGGGAAAATGCCTAGTATAAGCATCGATTTCAACAGGATGAGGCTGTTCATCAGCCAGAGGACCAGGGAAACAGGGCAATCTGGCTCAGTTTGAATTATCATAATCTGAAGTAACAGCACATTCTCTCCCAGTCATCACTGTAAAGCAACTGCTACTCTAATAAATGGCCTACTATGTGTTCTCTCCTGCATGCCAGACTGTGAGCTCCTTGAGGGAAGCACCTGCCTTTTCATCTGTACATAGTTTCGTGGGTTACTGCAGAGTGCTCAATAAATGGTTGCAGACTGAATAAATGAATGTCCCAGGCCACTACTAAACTGAAGCTCTGTTCCTTTTAACTCTTTATCTTGGCCAGAATCGGTCTTCAAGAATGGTGCAGACCAATAAAACCAAGAGTTAGTTTTTTGAAAAGAGAAACAAAATTGACTAACTTGTAGCTAGACTTATCAAGAAAAAAAGAGAGAGGATTCAATTAAATAAAATTATAGATGGAAAGAGGAGACATTACAACTGATATCACAGAAATACAAAGGACCATAAGGGACCACTATGGACAATTATGCAACAACAAATTGGAAAGCCTAAAGAAATGGATAAATTTATAGAAGCATACAACCTACCAAGAATGAATCATTAAAAATGAAAAAATCTGAACAGACCAACAACAAATAGGAGATTGAATTAGTAATCAAAAACTTTCAGCCAAAAGGAGCTCCAGGACCAAATGGCTTCCTGGGTGAATTCCACCAAACATTTAAAGAAGAATCAATATCAATTCTTCTCAAATTCCTCCAAAAAATTGGAGAAGAGAACACTTTCAAACTCATTTTATAAAGCCAGCATTACCCTGATATTAAGACCAGATAAGGATACTACGAGAAAAGAAAACTCCAGGCCAATATCCCTGATGAATATGGATAAATGCAAAAATCCTCAACAAAATACTAGCAAACTGAATGCAACCATACATTTAAAAAAAATAACATACCATGATCAAGTGGGATTTATCCTTGGGAAGCAAGGATGGTTCACATATGCAAATCAATAAATGGGATATACCACATTAATAGAAAGAAAGATAAAAATCAGATGATCATCTCAACAGATGCAGAAAAAAACACTGGATAATTCAACATCTTTTCATGATAAAAACCTTCAACAAAGTGGATATAGAAAGAATATATCTCAACATAATGAAGGCCATATATGACAAGCCCACATAACATCACATTCAATCGTGAAAAAATGAAAGTTTTTCCTCTAAGATCAGGAACAAGACAAAGTGCCCACTTTCATATCTCTATTCAACATGGTACCGGAAGTCTTAACTAGAGCAATTAGATATAGAGAGAAGGAAAAGGCATCCAAATTGGAAAGGAAGAAGTAAAACTGCCTTTATTTACAGATGATACAGTCTTATATAGAGAAAATCCTAAAGATTCCACCAAAAAAATGGTTGGAACAAATAAACAAATCTAGTAAAGTTTCAGCATTCAAAATCAACATACAAAAATCATTTCTACACAGTAACAATGAACTGTCTGAAAAAGAAAGAAAACAATACCATTTTCAATGACATCAAAAACAATAAAATTCTTGGGGCGCCTGATGGCTCAGTCAGTTAAGCGGCTGCCTTCAGCTCAGGTCATGATCCCAGGGTCCTGGGATTGAGCCCCACATCGGGCTCCCTGCTCCACAGGGAGCCTGCTTCTCCCTCTGCCTGCTCCCCCTTCTTCTGCTCTCTCTCTCTCTGTCAACTAAATAAATAAATAAAATATTGAGAAAAAACAATAAAATTCTTAGGAATATATTTAACCAACATAGTGAAAGATCTGTATATTGAAAATTATGACACTGATGAAAGAAATGTAAAAAGATACAAAAAAATGGAGAGATATCCCATGTTCATGGATCAGAAAAGTTAATGTTAAAATATCTATATTATCCAAATCCATTTATAGTTTCAATGCAATCCCTATTAAAATTCCAGTGAAACTTTTCACAGAAATAAAAAAATCCTAAAATTCATATAGAACCACAGAAGACCGTGAACAGCCAAAGCAAGCTTGAGAAAAAACAAACCTGGAAGCATTACCTTTCCTGATTTCAAACTATTTTACAAATGGTAATCAAAATATAATGGTGATGGCATAAAAACAGATGCATAAACCCATGGAACCAGAAATAAACCTATGCATATACTGTCAACTAATATCTGATAAGGAAACCAAGAATACTCAGTGGGGAAAGGGTGGTCTCTTAAATAAACGGTGTTAGGAAAATTGGATATTCATAGCAAAGGGATGAAAGTGGGAAGATAAATATAATGCAAGAATATAAATATAATAAGTATTATTTGGCCAAGAGAAAGAAGGAAACCCTGCCATTTGCAACAACATGGATGGACCTTGAAGGCATTGTGCTAAGTAAAGTAAGTCAGACAGAGAAAAGTACTGTATGATCTCACTAACATGTGGAATAGTAAAGAGCCAAACCCATAGGAACAGTAGAATGGTGGTTGCTAGGTACTGGGGGTGGGGGAAATGGGGTGGTGGTCAAAGGGTACAAACCTCCAGCTATAAGATGATTAAGTTCTGGGAATCATGGTGATTATAGTTAACAACATTGTACTGTATACTTGCAAGTTGCTAAGAGAATAAATCTTGAATGTTCTCATCACCGTCATCACAATAAAAAAAAAAGTAATTATGTGAAGTGATGATGTATTAACTCAGCTTACTGTAATTATTTTGTAATATATATGTGTCTCAAATCATCATGTTCGACTTACATAATCTTATATATCAATTATATCTCAATAAAGCTATAAAAAAAAAAGAATGGTGTGGAGCTTACCTATAGGTTTAGTTATCAAGGTTAGAGGCATTTAAGGAATTTGGGATTAAGATGCTTGTTGCTATAGCTGAAATAGGGGGCAATATTCAAGGTCCCGAGACTAGGGGCCCTGGAGGTATATTGAGAAGATCAAGGAACCCAAATGCTAGCAGGTAGGGATCTCAGTGGGGGCATGGAAGGTTTACTTACCACAGCCAACAGGAGCATGGACAGGTCTCTCTGTAGGCTGAACTATAATCTATGTATGCATCTCGGTAGAGCAAATTGAAGGTCTGTTGATATAACCCTGACAGCAATGTAGACCATAATAAATGGAACAGGCCAAGTAACAAAGGTAAGTAATTCTATGCCTAAACTTGAAAAGCATATTCTGAGTATATAAACATATAAAATACGCATGTTTATAGGACAGGGAAATTACAATAATACATTCATTTTTTCCTAAGGACTTAGGAAAATAAATTGGGTCATTTTTCGAGCTCATTGTTTTTTGGGAAAGTAAAAGTACACGAGCACAAATAAATATATGAGTATTTGCAACAATTTGAGGTTTGCCACAATACTTTGACTCTCTAAAACTTATAGTGGTTCTGCCTTGAGGGCACCATACTTACCATGGCCTGGTGTCTTTATAGAAATGCATTTGGGGGTGTGTATTCTTCAATAAAAGAACCACCACAAATTTGGCATGGCTTAAGTCTGTCAGTTCTTCCAGAAGCTGGGGACTTGGACCCGTGAAGCCCTCTTTCAGAGCAATAAGACCCTCACACACATGATATTCTTAATAAAATTCTATGACTCTCATCTTTGGAGACCACATTTAAGACAGTTATGATCTCTTGCCATATTGCCTTAGGAAAAAAGTAAAAAAATTAACCGTAGACATTTCAACCGAAGAATCTTTCAGGAAAATGAGAAATGTCTTTAATTATAGAGAAACCAGTGCGGTATAAAATGGATTCATAATATGGATTCCACCAATTCTGAACTCCTTTGTAGGGCTCTTAAAATTGACCATGCTATATAAAATCTACAAGTCGGAATACAATAATAAGGACAATTAAGGGATTCGGGGCAAATACCAGCATATTTTATATTTACATACGACATCAACAGCCACAACAATATTATCCTAAGATGTAGTGGGTTGAATTGTGTCCCCCCCCAAAAAGTCCTAATCTCTGGTACCTGTGAATGTCCACCTTATTTGCAAAGAGTATCTGCAAATATAGTCAGGTAAAGATGAGGTCATACTGGATTAGGGTGGATCCTAAATCCAACGACTGGTGTCCTAATAAGAAAAGGAGAGAGACATTTAGACATGGAGACAGAACACACTGTGTAGGAAGGCCACATGAACCCAGATGCAGAAGCTGGAGCAAAGCAGCTACAAGCCAAGAAGTGTGGAGGATTGTTGGCAACACCAAAAGCAAGAAGAGGAAGGGACAGACCCTCCCGTAGAGGCTTCAGAGACACCTTAACCTTGCTGATGCCTTTATTTCACACTTTTGGTCTCCAGAACCATCAAAGAATAAATTTCTGTTCCTTCACACCACCCCGTTTGTAGTAATTTTGTTAGGGCAGCTCTAGGAAATTGGTACAAATGTAAACAAAAGTAATAAAAAAAAGCTGGTATTTCCTGCTCTGTGCACAGTAAAAACCCAGAAGTCGCCCCGGCACTTCCCCATATCCAATCCATGGCTGGGTCGGTCCAGTTTCACCCCCACATCTGTTGGCTGCTCCATTTCTCCTTCTCCCCGTCAGCCCCTCTCCAGACCGGGCTCCTACGCCACCTCGACCGCAGTGGCCTCTCTCCACGCCTTGCTGCCCCAGGGCTTCCCCAGGTTCCACACCTTCCTCCCGCAGCCAAGCTGACCTTAACATGTGAATCCAATTACACCCCCACCCCCCCCCACTGCCCTCCCAACCTCCCCACTCACTTTTACATGGTTTTAACCATTTTGCACTTTTAAAAAAATTTTTATTGTTATGTTAATCACCATACATTACATCAATAGTTTTAGATGTACCATTTTGCACGTTTCACTTCTGATAGAATAAAAACAAAAACTTGTACTGTGAGCACTGGTGCCTTATGTGCTCTGGTTTCTTCCAGCCTCTCCCCTCATCCCTCTCTGTCCCTTGCTCTCAGGATGTTCCAGCCTCCTTTCTGCTCCGGAACTTCTCAGAACTGTATCCTCTCCCAGGACGTTCCCACATGCCATTCCCCAGGTCTGGAGCACTCGGGCCTCCTCTCTTGGAGCCGGTCAATCTGCACCTGACATGCTCACAGCTCCTGAACTCTGTAACATAATCACACATTCGTTTGTGTGATATTTGATGAATATCTTTCTCCCGTGCTCCACTGTTGCTACGTTGTAGCTCTGTGGTCAGTTCTGTTCCCAGGCCCTGACCCAGCATCTGCCCCAGGAGGAAATCAGCAAGCTGCTACTGAGTGCCTGGATTTTCTACATCCATTCAAATACTCCTTTCATCTAACTACCACGTTTTTAGGAGGGAAAAACCTACAAAAGATGTACCTGTGTGTAGTCTTGACCCTCCTCATCGTCCTTTCTCTCTCTTCTTCCAGCAAATGTGAAAGAATTTGTATATGATTGACCAAAAATAAAACAACAACAAAAACAAAAAATAATCTAGCTACAGATTGCAGCCTCAGGCTTGTGGGATTACTGAGTGATGAGCGCACTGATTACAAGAAACATTTTTTCATTACAAAAGGAAAGAGATCAAGAAAAGATCTTATCTCGTCTCTAAAGCTCTTTGTAAACATTAAGCATCACAAAGCGGCAGCTCTTCACAAATGTCTGGCCCGTCTCCACGTGGGGAGCTTTTTCAACTACTTTACTGATAAAAAGATTGGCTCTGATTAAAAGTGAATAGTTCCTGAGACCGCTGGACAAAAGACAAACAGAAAACTGTGCTTTAGGTCAGGAACAAGAGCGGAGAGTTTCTGGAAGACACTGACCTCCGTTAAATGAGCCCCCTCGCTGGGTGGTGCCTGGTGGGGCTCTGTCCCTCTCTGGTCAGAACGCATGCTCCATCTCCAACCTGGGCTGGCGGGGTGCCCCCTCCACCCCTAAAACTGTCCCCTTCTGGGCTGTTCCTGGAGTGCTCTCCTGTGGTCCCCAAAATATCCACCCTCCCTTCCTCCCCAGCTCAGGACAATTTGTAATTATTTGCAGGTGACTAAACCTACTCCAAACGTCGTGCGTGTGCATACACACGTCGAGCCGAGGTACAACACGGAAAACGAGCCTCTTCTCCACGCTGCGGCGCCAGCTCTGGGAGGAAAGACGGCTGCCGGGGGTGGGGGGGTCCTGCCCCTGCCATCCCTTCCCTGGGGCTCCAAGATGGCTACTTCAGTCCTCAGCCCTGTTTTCAGAGATGGCAACCGCCAGCCAATCCAAGGCCCCTAGGGAGTCCGAGACACCCCCTACCATGAGGAGAGGAAGGCGAAGGCCCGGGACTCAGGAGGGAGCACAACCTTGCCATCAGCCCCGGCTCCTCCCTGCCTCCCCGGCCGAGACCTCCACTTCCGGTTCTAGGGAGCGAGGGCTTCCGGGAAGGGGCTGCTGAGGGGTCCGTGGGGCGTGTGATGAGTCCGTGTGCACCTGCTATAAGATACAGTGTCCGACAAGCAATACAGCCCACGTAGCTACAAGAGCACCCGCTTCACCATCCCAAAGGACCTGTTGCTTAGATGGCAACCTGCCCAAGAACAGCTTTGTATTTTCTTGTTGGTTTACTTGTATTTTATTGGTTGGTTTCTACCTTATATTTATTTGACTGATGCAAATGGGTATTCATCTAATCTTTGAGGTTATATAAAACATACAGACCTAAATTAAGGTTTACCGAAAGGACCCAAAGGGGACAAAGAGCCACATCGGGTGTCAGCTCCTTCTGAGCTTTACAGTCACTCCAAGTCCCAGGGCTTCCAAGACAGGGATTGCGGAAGGAGGAGGCTTCGTGGAGGGTCGGGATGGTCGCTCAGACATAGAGAGAAGAAGGTCAGGCAATCTTGTGTGTGCATGTTCCTGTCACACCAAGGAATGAAGTCTGAATGGGCTGCACTGCTCAGCTTTATCCAAAGGCACCTCACGTCCTACTTGGATCCTCACTGTCTTGGGCTTGTGCACCTGTATGTCCGCATGGCCATGTGTGACAAGGACCACAGGAGCAAAAATCCCTACTTGGAGTGGCTTTCCCCAGAAGGGAGACGTGGCCTGGCGGAAGCTTCGGTTCTAGCACTTTACAAATTTTCAAACACCTTAATCCTCACAGAAAACATAAAGCCAAATATCATTCTGACAGTTTTGAATAGGAGGGAGCAGCAGCCTCAGGGATAGTGGGTCAGTCGTGGGGCATCTGGGATTTGAACCAGGCTCTGGGATTGCTCCGAAGCCCACTCTTCCGTGCACAAGGCAGAGCTTGCTTCAGGGGAGCTTTGCAGGCTGCCTGATGGCATCGTTGTTATTCATACACAGTCTTGTAAATCCTGACGGAATTGGCTGGCTTAGTTTTGTGTAGCAGGGATGACTTCTCATCGTTGCAAGCTGGAGTGGGCAAAAACTAACTTTATTTTTCATAATTGGAATGAGTAGCTATATTCTGGTTCTGAGCCCCATCCAATGAAAAACTAAACACATCCAGACATGATTCTTGTCTAGTCGTGTCTGGGAAACTCAGCTAGATATATTCCCTGCTTATGACCTTGCTTCATCCTCAACACCGCATGCTCGTCCCAGCTCAAGGAACTGTTATCAAATCTGGATGCCAGGAGGGAAGGCAGCAGACACGATTATGCCAGATCACATCTCCCTTCAAATCTTTTCTGTTTTATACCCGGCTCAGTGGCTTTTGAAGTTAATAGTGAATGACTATTTTTGTTTTCTGGCCCCAAAGCAGTGGAGTGTCCTAAACCAAGCTGTGTGGGCTATGGCCTGGAGGGGAATGGGCGGTGGAAAGAAATCCTACAGTAGGGGCAGGGAGGGGCGGGTTGGCCGATCCCTGGCTGATTTTCACACTTTCTTCCAGTTCCTGCTTAGATAACCACTTATCAGGGGTTCACCCTGACTCCCCCACATAAAACAAACCCTGGTCTCCTCAACGGATGAGCTTTCTTACCTTCACTGCTGAATCTCTAGCACCCAGAGCAATATCAAGCAGAATATCAACATTCATGACATATTTATTGAAAGAATTAATAAATTGAATGCCACAGACTCTCCCACTTGAATTGGTTTTATAGTAAAGACCCAGTCTTCGTCTTATAAAATGACTCTGTTAGTGACTTGCTGTTTATACATCTTGTTGCCCCCAAATCCACCAGCACGTGAGCAGTCCATCCCAAGGCCTGGGCCATGGGAAGGCCCTCTCTCATTGTGGCCCATCAGACTTGAGGGCATTTCACTTCTCCACCACATTGCAATAAAAGAAACCAAGAAATAAAAACAGTCAGTCTGCATATTTCTAGCGTCTTTCAGTGTCCGAAGGACGTAGCCACAAAGTGGCAGACATACACAGTGAGGATAGAACAGAGAAGACTCCTAGATGGTGTGCATGTTGGGAGGGGAAGTTGTTAGAAAGCCAGTTGGAAGTCTCCGCTAGGAGTGGAAGGTCATCTTTTCCCATTGTTAGCCAAATATTCTTTCCCATGCTGGAAACATCTCCAAGCCTGTGTTGGTGTCAGCAGGTTACCCAAGGGTTATCTGTCCATCCATTTCCATGGTAAATACTGTAACTATGGAAAAACAAAGCATTCCAGTTTGAGCAACATGATTAATTTCTCTCTGTTGATAATATTTTGCATAGTTTTAAAAGATAGTAGATCAACGAACTGAACATGCAAACAGGCAAATGTTATGTTGCCAGAGTTGCCAAAGATCCAATACTCCAGATATGGGAACACCAACGAGTAGCTAAGTCTAAATGGGAGAATCTGAAAACAACAAGAAGAGCCCTGTACCAAGGAATCCCTCTCTGCTGGATTTCAGTGGGGCTGTATGGGTTTCCTGTTACTTCTTTGATCCTTTCAGTTTTTAGCTTAGTACAGATTCCCAGACTGGATCCTAATATTTTCTTAGCTACTTGCTTTTAACAGCCTGTCCATCAACAACTCTGGCTTGTCCCCTTGACTCTGCCATTACAGACAATTCTCCCCTTGACTTTCCACTGTTGCTTCTCAGGTTTTATGGTGCTGCATAATCTAGTTGTGTGCATTGACGAGTATGATCTGGTAAGGGGTCATCCATGCTCCACTTGACCTCAGTTTTTTAAAAGTGTTCTGAGCAAGTATAAACCCTGTTGTCTGTTTTCAGCCAATACTTCTGTTGGGCTGTGCGGGAATGGCCATATAATATGAGTAGCAAACTGAATGCTCCACGTCCATTAAGAATTTCACTTTCAAACAAGTAAAATTGGTACCAAAGACAATATGATGTATTTGGAAATAGGCATGACTATTTCCCTTGCTCTCTATATGTTTGATATTGATGTTAACTCAAACCTGGCAGTAAAATACTGGTAGTATCTTTACATGGAGGAGGTAATTTTAGCCTATGGCCACCATGAGCTCCCTTAACAATGAGGTGCCTGTTCAGCAGGGAAGTGGAGGGAAGGCAGGGAGGGGGTGGAGCCCCCAGGTCCAAGGACAAGAGCCCTTGGCTCTGGGTCCCTGCAGCTCCTCAGGGACCAGATATGCTGAATGCACTTGCCACTATGGCTGTGAGACCAGGCATATTTTCAGCGGGTGAGATGGAAGGGGCTTAGAAACTGTGCAGTATTTAATATAACTACTCTGACTCTGTCCTCTAGAATGTGACGCCCTGGATCAAACCTGATTCCCTGCTCTCCATTATGATTCTGGAGGAAAGATGGAACATTGACTGTCCTTAGGTCCCCTTCAGGGGAGGGAAGAGACATTCATGCCCCCTTTCTGTCATTAGGAGAAGCTGTCATTCCATCTAAGGACAAGACAACCCCCATATCAGTGTCTGTGCCAACACAACCTTGGTGCTGGAAGTGGAGTGAACGATGAGAACACAGATGTCTTAGAAATATGGGTTCATTAATTTATTAGTGCCTGCACTCTCAGACTCAAACCTCACAACAAGTATGGCTTGTCTGAAATTTTAAGAGGAGAAAGAAAAGTGTTAGCTAATTAACTAGCTCTGGGCCTTCTTAGGCACGTGCTCACTCATGCTAGGTTACGGACTGCGGCCAGATGTTATGCCACAGGCTTGGCTTAATTAGCTTTGGAATTGCAGTTAAATACAAATAGTAATTTAATTGTGAGCTCAATTAAATGAGTACATGAAATTGAGGTTACTAATAAAAGCTGAGAATTACTGATAAAAAAAAAGATTAAGTTTAAGAGCCTCCGTGGGCAATGGAACAAAATCAAATCAAATTTGAGTTACACACCAGCTCAGACCTGCTCCACTCAGTCATCTTGATCTTATAATCATCAATAGTAAATCATGTTGACTACTCAAGTCAGGGTTTCAGATTCCAGGCCCCCCCATATAAAAAGCATGGCTCCCCTGCATTATGAGGCTGAGGCAGAGAGGATGCATCTCTTTAATGAGAGACATCACACAAGACAAGCTCTCAAACTGTTCAGAGCAGCTGGAGGAAGAGAAAAGGGTCTATTACGTGTTAAGTTGTGTACTCCACCCCCATTCTAACATTCATATGTTAGAATCCTAAACCCTGGGACCTCGAGTGTGACTTTATTTGGAAATAGAGTCACTGCAGATGTAACTAAGTTAAGATGAGGCCATACTGGAGTAGAGTGGGCTCCTAATCTAATATGAATCTTGTCTTTATAAAAAGAATGCTATGTGCAGAAAACAAGGCACATACAGAGGGAAGACAATGTGAAGGCACAGGGAGAACACCAGCTACCAAGCAAGGAACCTCAAAGATTGTCAGCAAACCACCAGAATCTAGAAGAGAAGTTAGAACAGAACTTTCCTCACAGCCTTCAGAAGGAACCAACCCTGCCTGCACCTTGATCTCAGACTTCTGACCCCCAGAGCGCTGAGACATTACATTTCTGTTGTGTAAGCCACCCAGCCTGTGGCATTTTGTTACAGCAGCTCTAGCAAACTGATGCAGGGCCGACTCGAAAGGGTAGGAAAGCAGCCACGTCATTGGTGGGCTGTGCTCCTGTAACATGACCAGATTCCTTTCCTGCCGCCATCTCTCTCTCTCAGGTGGAGCATAGAGTTTTGGGTTAGTGCTGAAAAGAGGGCACAAGGAATTTGTCAGTGTAGCATATTTGAGGTAATTCTTGAGGTTCCTTCCATGGTGACTCCCTGTACCCATTACTTGCC
This sequence comes from Phoca vitulina, assembly GCF_004348235.1. Lineage (NCBI taxonomy): Eukaryota > Metazoa > Chordata > Mammalia > Carnivora > Phocidae > Phoca > Phoca vitulina. The sequence continues at coordinate 8,627,174 of NW_022589712.1, forward strand.
CCACCACTGGTGACATCGATGGCATTCTTTGTGCAGAAACCTCAGGGGAAGGGAGGATTAGCCAAGAGTAGAATCAAACTCTTGGCTCTCAGTTTCTGTACAAGAGCTGGAAGATTGGGGGAGAATTTTCTTTAGGGATTCATCAGCTTGACCTTGATTATAAGGAGGAAAAAGATCTATGGAACTTAAGACGTATAATTTATATACATGGAGTGGGGAAGAGTGTGTGATGATGTAAGGACAGTTTTCCACACAGAAGAGAAGAATCTTTGCCAGCCAATGGTTGGGGCTCAGATGCTAGTGAGTTCCTGAAGAAGACATTCCACCCTGCTTTGGGCCCAGCCCCTGATGATGGGAGAATGAAAGAAATCTCAGGAAAGTTGGGGGTGGGGGACCTAGAGTGGGGGCACAGCTTTGTCTCTGAATGCTGAGGGGCAACAGGACTTATGGGAAGGCCCTTGAACAATGGGGAGCAGCTTTGGTAGGGAAGAAATGGCTGTGTGGATCACTGAGGCAGAAGGAGCCTGAGGCAGGCCCCACACATGTCTCCCATTCACCCTACCATGGAAAGGACACAAAAGGGTTCTGTTCCCCTGAGGGTGGTACAGAGATGCCAGGGGGATGGGCAGTGCCACACCTACACGGGTAGATCTAGGGTCACAGGAGTCACCTGGGGAGTGGGGGAGGGAAGCGATATGCAGATGCTTTAATCAGGTTGCAGGAAGGAAAGTCTATCAGTTGGAAGTCAGAGAAGAGGGGTGGGCTGTGGTCACCTTGTAATGCTTGAAACCATTCTATAGCAAGTATATCCAGTCAACCTCTGATGTGTGAAGGAGGCCTATGAATGGGCAGAGAAAAGAGGTAAGAAATGGAGTAGAGACCCAGAGAGGGAAAGTATAAAAGAACCCCTTTCCCCTTCTCTGAAATGGGTACCATGTTGTCTTACTCCCCTTCCGTGTCTTTGCCCTCCTCAAGCACGCACACATGCACACATGACTGTGTAGAGTAGTGAGGCGGGCAGGGCTGGGGGACCATCTTATCTGAGATGGTTGTGTTGTGCTGCTTATAAAGAACCAGGCCATAGGCTCCACTAGAAGCTGTGCTGTGGACCACAGTGGACATACGCATGAACCCTTCTCCATCTCTCTTGTTCCTACCATACTTCAACAGATGTGAGGAAGAGCTCCACGGCTCTGGCTGACTGGCTGCATGGCTGACTGGGCCCTGTGTTTTAACAACTAGGTCTTAAGAAGAAAAAAATATCTCTTTCTGGTTTCCCAAATTGTGAAGGATTATTGTTCATGAGGCAGGAAAGGAATCTGGTCATGTTACAGGAGCACAGCCCACTAATGACGTGGCTGCTTTCCTACCCTTTCGAGTCGGCCCTGCATCAGTTTGCTAGAGCTGCTGTAACAAAATGCCACAGGCTGGGTGGCTTACACAACAGAAATGTAATGTTTCAGTGCTCTGGGGGTCAGAAGTCCGAGATGCCGTAAACCTGAGAAAGGTGAGGGATCCATGAAATTATATTTTAAAAAATCCTTCTAATCTGCACCTTGTGTCTCTATCCTTTGTCCAAACTTCCCTTTCTCCTCTTACCAAAACAAATCACTGTGAGATGTGTGCACTTTTAACCTGAGATGCAGGTCTTATATAGTTCAACAAACGTTGAAGATCTGGTTCACAGAAATTGGATTGGAAATCAAATAAAATTTGCCGCAAATGATTACCGATGGTCTTACTAGTTTGCTTCTATAGGTATACTCTCTGCTCAAACCTCTGCAGAGTTAGAGAAGACTTTCTGGTTAATAAGAATTTTTTCAGGCTTTATCTACCAGTTGCAAAGCCTATATCCTAGACAAAGTATACCAATAAATACAAATACATAAATATGGCTTGCCATATATATGCAACACTTAAGGTTAATAATGTGTTTTGAGTGGTTTAGTGAGAAGAGGTGGATAATGTTCCTATATTATTCTAAGTAGTATAATCCCTGGGAAATACCATTTTGAAACTGAATTATTAACAGAGTTGCAATTGTCTTTTATCTCAAAGATGTTTTTGGCCAAGTGCTATTAAATGTATGATCTGCTGAGTCCTCAAGTTGAGAAGCATGACTGGTAGTCATTTCTCCCACTCAAATGGATCCCCAAATCTGGTCCACTTCCCACTGGGGAAGTGGTTTTTATTGGAGCCCAGGGCTTTCAGAAGTATTCTCAGGAATGGTCAGCTCTTGACTAAAAGCTTTGAAAGAGTTATGCCAGTCCAATCCCACTATGCTTTGTCAACTCCTCAGAGCTTTCCCATTTCCAAATTAAAAATTAAGCAGTTCTTGGGGAGAAATCTGCCTCTGATGTTTAGAGAAAGAACACTCAAACAGACATACTGGGTGTTGATTAATTCAATTCAGTTAATACATGCCAAGCATTCACTGAGTACAGTGGGGACCACGATGCTGACATGATACAGGTCCTACCACATAGAATCTTATATTGGGGCAAAAAAGGGAAAAGGGGGTAGATACGTGAGAATTCTACAGAAAGAACTCAAAGTTCAGATTATAATCGTCAAAAAAGGAACATAAGTGCAACACTTTGAGGGCCAGTTGGCCTTGTGTTCATAACTGTCGAGGCTGGATGACGGGCATGTGGAGAAGAGCTTCATCATGCAGTTCTCTTTACTTTGAATCTATTTAATAATTTCCATAATGAAAAGTTTTACAAAATACTCTGGGGTACATGGAATAGTTTGCATATGTGTGGAAGATTGGAAAAATGGGTTCAAAGAAGAGGCGATAATTATGGGAAAGATTTGAAAGACAAGAAGGATCTCAACAGGTGGAAGTGGATACGAGTTTGTTTCTACCATTTCCCCAAGAACGTCACTCCTGTCTCCTACTCTCACAAACCAGGTTGTGTCGTTATTGTTGGAGTCTATGGTGGTCCTGCATACTTCGCTCTATCCGGCACGGTGCACTTAGCCCCACTGATACCGGTAGCCATAAATCCACCGGGGGAATCCAAGTGGTGACAGGTCTATTCTTGTGGTTCTGCCAGAAGCTCCCCCAGATTTTGCAGAGGCTGCATTTCCCTGGTGCTGCTGAATGGACATGGAAGCCAGCCCATCTGGCTATATATTAGCAAAAATTCCAACTCAACTTAAATTTTCAGTAGATTGTTTTCCCTGAGCAAAGTTGCAGTTGAAGCCAGGTGTTCCAGCTTGACAGAAGAGGAAGCCCCCCTCATTCTGCTTGGGCTCCAACCCCCCATGCTCTACCATATTCTACATGGACGTCCTCTTCACTCTCTTCGGACTCTGACCCTCACTCCTGGCCACCACCATGCTGGGCTCTCTCACATCCTATGTGGATAACCTCCTTGTCCTGCTCTGGATCCTAGTACCCATGCTGGATCACTCCCACCCTGCATATATATATATATATATATATATATTCTCTTTACCTGCTTAGGTTCCAGCACCCATGCTGGGCTTTCCTCTCAAGTGGGAATACTCTTCACCCCATCCATCTTGTGACATCTTGTGTTGGACCACCACCATCCATGAAGCTTTACTAATACCCATGGGATCTGACTCCCCACTTATGTGGATGCCATCCTCACTCGCTTTGGGCTCCGACTCCCTATACCAGGCCACTCCCACAAGATGACATCTTCCTCGTCCTCTTGAGCTGTGACATCTCACAAAGGGCCACAACTCAGGGGATGCCTCTTGCATGCTTCACAGACTCTGAGACTCCACGTGGACCAGCTGTAGCCCCTCCACGCACAGCACGCACGCCTACCCCGCTAAGCCTACCAGAGCGGCTCCCCGACTTAACTTTTCAGCGAAGAAGGGAAGAGAAAGGAAGGAGGGGCGGAACAGTCTTGGGAGATTATATTTTGTTCTTTTTTGAGGGGAGGGGTCAGAGTTACTGAAGTATAATTTGCATACATGAAAATTCACCCTTTTAGGTAAATAGTTCCAGAAATTTTTACAATTGGTGCCACAAATAAACAAATAAATATATCACCCCCTAAAACTCTTCATGCCCCTTTATAGTCAATGCTTATTAGTAATGCTTTCTTTTTCTAAACTTTTTAGTGATTGCCCTAGGATTAATAATATACATCTTTAATTTATCGTTATGTACCTTCAAATAATATTATAGCACTCCACATACATTTAAGAATCTTACGACAATAGACTTCTAATCCCTCTCTTTTATGTCTGGCACCGTGGTTGTCATATATTTTTAATTTTATTTATGGTACGAACTCAGCAGCCAAGCTTTGCCTGTATCTGTGGCAGACATTGATCAGAAGAGAGTCTTCTACCCTCAACCAGGAGTAGGTCTCTAATTATATTTGTAGAGAATCCTGGGCCCTGGGTTCTTTCCTTCCCCTCTCCAGGAATCAAGGGCTTTTTGTGTGTGTGTTGGTGGTGTTCTATCTTTCCACAGCAAAAACGTGTCTTTACCTGTGCCCTGGGGATGGCACGGTTTGCTTTCCTTTCTTGAGAAGCTCAAGATGTTTATTCTGTGAGAAAAATGCCCAGGCAAGGGGCAAGGCTTCAAGCCTTTGTCATCATGACAGCGGCTCTACTTCCCAACATCTGTGCCACTAGGCGGCGCTCTCTTGGCCTCCTACCCTGCGCCTAAGCTTTCTTGTGGGCACCCAACAGAGGTCTGTGGAAAAGATCGTGTGAGTTAGTGCAAACTCCCCTCATATGTGGGACCTTCCCGGAGTCTGTGCTGTCATGTTAGCCCACTGCTGGCCTTTAGAAGTTCTGTAAAACTATAGTGGGTTTCTTTTTACCTACTTATGTGGCAACTCCCCCTTCCTCCAATCTTTCATGCACGTGCTAGTCTGTGCATCCTGACTCTCCAGGGAAGCTTATCCCTCCTTGGATTTTGGGGCTACTTGATGGCCCCATGAGGTCAGCTCTCTGATGGGTTCAAGAAATGCTGTGATATTACTTTTTTTTTTTTCTGGATTTGTCTCATTATTACAGTGGGTCAATACTCTTCTAGCTTTCTACCTCCTAGGTGGAAGTAGAAGCCCTAGATTTTTAAAACTTGAAATGTTGGGGCACCTGGGTGGCTCAGTTGTTAAGCGTCTGCCTTTGGCTCAGGTCATGATCCCGGGGTCCTGGGATCAAGTCCCACATCGGGCTCCCTGCTCAGCGGGGAGCCTGCTTCTCCCTCTCCTGCTCCCCCTGCTTATGTTCCTTCTCTTGCTCTATCTTTCTCTGTCAAATAAATAAATAAAATCTTAAAAAAAAAAACTTGAAATGTTTTCCTTAAAGTTGTGTTTTTGAAGGCATAAAGTTACTATTAATTATATAATAATGAGGAAGGAATTTTTGAACCTATGACAAAAAGAATTACAATTAAACAAGAAGAAATAAGACTGTATACTCTAGAATTAATTTTCTAATATGGGCTAATTCTGTAAAATTACATGCATGCATAAATGTATATAAACAATGACTGATGATCGTTGGAAAGCGATGCTTTTTTGTTAACTTTACTTTTAATTGATTTGTAATATATGTTTAGAAATGCACGTCAGTGTAGAATTCAACAAGACTATTTTTAAAGACACATCTAACTTCTAAATATATCCTTGTGCCATTAGAAATTGACCACTGGTTTCCATGTGAAGTTCTCAGCTCCCACAATAACAAGTACTAAAGGAGAATGGAAATAATTATGTTGGAAATTGAGCAGAATCTGTAGTTTTGCATGACATCTTTTATTTCTCAACATATTTTCCCAAGTCCCAAAAACTTCTTGGATAAAGCTAAAACCTCTTGAGTATATTTTGCCAAAAATTGAATGAGAACAGGAGCTGCTACAGTTGAAAGCAAGGACTTGAATGAAACTCTCACATCCTTGCAAGAGAAAAAATTGCCCCTTTGGTTGGACCTAAGGAACATCAACTCCTGTCTCTTATCACCTCGCTGGTAGTAGGTTATGGAAAATTAGGATTTTTACTCTAAATCAGAGCAAAGAGTCCTCTGATTGACCTCTCATTTTTCCTCTTGGAACCAAATTCACCTTGGGAAGCCTCTATTTCAGACAAAGGATTCTCCTAATGATATTGACTCTGGAGAGAGGATTAGTCCTTTTTATGGAACTTGAGCTTCTTTGGCTGACTTTGAGTGTGTGGCTGACTTTGACTAAAATAAGAGACCTCTCTCTATATTCTTCACTGAGCAATTGCTCCCCTTCCATACTTCCTGGGAATCAATCGGTGTCCCCTGGAAACACATGACTCCCTGCTTATTAGATTGTGTTTTTCAGAGCCCTGTGTCCGCCCTCTTCTTTGTGATGTGATTTCCATCAGACCACCAAGAAACATCAGGAGAAGATTTAACAGACCTGGTTTGACCCTATTTTCCAACAACAGTACAAGAATTGCTTGGGATTCCTGTGTTCCTTCAGAGAATTAGTCTGTGTCTAGGTTAGTTCATTTTTTGTGGATCCATCCAATATTTAATTTTCTCCCCTAACACCTTAAATAAGTTGTCCCTGATTTTCATCCTTCATCAGTGCATTCATTCCCATATTGAGTAAGCCAAAATAAAGAATTTGAGGCCAGCTTCATCCTGGAGTCTAGGCTCTGATGGCACCAGTAGGTAGAAAGGGCCAGAGCCTACAGAGAGGGTTTGCTTAACTGCCTGATTCTTCTGCTAGAAGCATTAAGCCAAACCACGCTTTGCTTCCCCAGTGGATTAGGTCTGGGAGGCCATGGACTCCTACTATTGTCTCAGGGTAAACTGAGTCAAGAAGGATGAGGTTTCCCGAATGCAAACATGATAGATAACTTGTGACCCCCCCGGCTTTCTCCTAGCCTGGAACCCAAACCCTCCAGGGACAAAGAAGCTTAGGTATCTGGGTAGGTCCCATGCTGGTTTTAAGGTGTGGTTCTGTCTTCAAGCATAGAAGTTGAAGGTCTGATAAAGAGTACCCAGTTCTCACAGGACATCCAAAATTGTCTTGCCTGACCTCAGCCCTTTACAAGAGTCATGCTGATGGGGGTGATTAATAGCCCTGATTTGAACCTTTGAAAGCCTCTAGAATAAAGCTAACCACAGTTAGGGATCTCTTTTAAGGCAGCTCTTTTCTCTGGCCCACTTATTTTTGGAAGATTGACTATCCTTGCTGATTCTGCCCCTCCTGGTCAGCCAGGCTGGCCTCTATATTCCTGGTCTATCAGCCTCTCCCAGACTGTGGACGAGCTCACCCAGCGATGGCCCTCGCTGGTCTGATGAGCTTTTCCAGATACTTTCAACCTAACATCCTTCTAAGTAGGTACCCTTCCACTGGTAAAGTGGCATTGAATCAACCTGAATGAGGAGATAAAAATTCATCTCCTTTTTCTGTAAGATCATGCTCAAGATTGTGAACACTGGTTTCTCTCTGAGTCAAAATATAATTTTTTCTTATTACAAAGCAATAATTGTTTATCATCCTATAAAGGGGGAATTATAGTTTATACTCTTGAAAATTACTAGGTGAAGCTATGCAAAATTGGGAGGTTTTCAGTAAGGTCCTCTTCAATTCCTCCTCTGGGCACCTTCGGACTCACTCTGCCCAAGCTCGTGTGCTCATGCCCAAGAACACGCTTGTGCAGCCGACATTAATGCCTTTTAAAACTACATTTACCTTGAGATTGTTTTTCTGCATCAATACAATCGGCCATGGAGTAAAGAACTTTCTTCTAAGAAGTTTCCATTTAGTGAGTGAAACAAATAATTTGGCATTTGATAACTGCTAGTCTGATTCCCGTGAGATCTACACACACAAGCTCAAATGTCCTTCTTCTGAGTTCACATGATCTCTTTGTTCTGTATCGCCATCAAATAGGGATTTGTGTTAATGAACTTCTTAATCCTGGGCAAGTTCCTTGAATGGAGGAATGTAGGTATGGCTTTGGTTCACATGTTCTTAAGTAATTCCTAAGCGCTCTTATTTCGGAAGTCCTGAAATGCTGAAGAACGTGGTCCTCCCCACAATCCTATGAGAAGGGGTTATTCCCTCTGTTCTGCACATGAGGAATTTGAGAGGCTCCAAGGAAATAAATAAAGCCTTGAAGGTGGGATCGCTGGGAAGTGGCAGCCATTGGGTTTGGTCCCTAGTTGGTGCCAGGACCCAAGCTTGTGTCCTCACCCCTGTCCTCCTCTGTTTAAGCCATTACTCCCAGCTGGTAACCAGCAGCACTCCCTCCAAACCTCACAGCCTGCCGTGTCTCTGTGCCATTAGAATGGGGTTGAACGTGGCGAATCTGGGGTTTGCCAGCCCCCACGGCACAGCTCACGAGGATAAATAACCACCCCCACCCAGGGCGCAGGAGTGCTGCAGGCAAGCACATCTGCCTAACTCCTCACAGAGCCGTGTTTCTCTCCCGAAGAGTGCGAGGTTTTCATAGTAACTATTAAGATTCCTTTCGGGAATCCAATATGCTTGACAAATGGTCCTGGCTTCAGGCCTCCCGACTTTCCACATGGCTGAGGTTGCTTAAACTGCAGCGACAATTTAGGGATTTGTCTTGTTCCAAGCCCCTACTCCCTTTCCCGCCCCGTTCCCCACCCCTCCCTTGGTTTCCAGTCCCTGGCTGAGGACCCAGCTGCAGGAATCCGCTGCCACCAAGCAAAGCAGGGCATCTTGTTGGCATGGAACGGTGGGGAGAGGCCCAGGACTGTATGAGAGCTGAGCTGGAGACCCCTGAATGCCCTTCACTGAGGTGGGGGCTTGGCTGGCTTTCCCCACACCGTTTCCGACCCCGGCATTCTCTTTCCTGGGGAGTTCGGTTTACACAGGACTGCACGTTGTTTAGCTTGGATGCAAAGATAAAAACAAGGCTTCCTTATGCCAACCCAGGATCTGCGGTACAGCTTTCTGTGAAGAGAAAAATCTATTTACCAAGGTTTGAGGCAAGAATGTGCCTTGAGGCTGAAGTGCAGATCCCCTAAGAGATGTTAGAAGGATTTCTTTCATTGCTAAATTTTACTTTGTTTTAAAAATCATGTACTTTTTTTGAAATTTCAGTTTTTAACGTGTACATGTAGGTAAAGCCCATCCTTTTTCAAGGTTTGAATATCCCTTCCCAAAGTCCCGATTCCCACACATTCTCCAGTCAAACCTCCTTTGCCTGCAGTTTGCATGAAGCACACTTTTTGTTACGGGAGGTTTTCAGAACTGCTGTTTTCCTGTGTGTGGTGTCCAAAGGCTAAAAGAGAAAGAAGTACATGTATTAAAACTTGAAAAAGGAAAGCAAATGTTTTCAAAGTCTTAAATATGGCTTAAATATGACCCGGATAAATATACCACGATGCACTCAGAGGTGTGCAAAATAAGCAACTGTATTAAGTGTCATAAAATTGCAAAGAGAACACTTTGGTAAATTGCCTGCAAGGTGGACACCATTGCCAATGGGTGCCAAGAGCACCCCATCCTTGGGTCCACGTGCAGTCCCTCCCATCCAGAGGGAGAACCATTTTTCCTCCCCTGAACTTAGGCTGCTTGGAGGCTTGTTTCACCAACAGGTTGCTACCTCAGAGCCCAGACATCCAGAGGCCTCCCCGCTTTTGTTGTGCCCTCTTGGAAGCCAGCTGCCATGTTGGATACTCGGTGAGATCGCTGAATGGTGGGAGATACAGGGAAAGAGAGGTCACGTGGATGGGAGCTGAGCCCCCCCCTACTGACACCAGGGGAGGGACGATGAAGCATTGCTTTGAAGCAGGCACTGAGATGTTGTGCTTTTGAGCCCCTAAGTTTTGGGGTGGCTTGTCCTAGAGCAATAGACTACGAAAGCAACGTGGATGGCCACCTATGCAATACAGAGAAAGGAGGAAATACGATTAATTCTACCTGCATCGTCTGGAAGGGCCGCAAAGAGGCCACGGTGTGCACCGTGAGGGAGAAAGACCTCATGAAAAGTTGCTATCACCAAGCTTCCGCCTCAGGAAGCAGACTCCCGTGTAGCGATAGTGAACGCCGAGGCGATGCTTAGTCCCTGCCAGCTGCTCTCAGTGCTTTATGCACTAACTCGTCCCCGCCTCCCATAGTCCTCTGGGGTAGGGGTGTAGCTATCATCACCTGCATCTTACCAGTGGGTAAACTGAGGTAAGAAGGGGGTAAGGAGCGTGACAAGGAATCATCTCCAGGCCCTGCAGGACCAGGGTCAAGCTTTTTTAGTCTCTCTGCCTACAGCCGGGTTCAGGATGCCCCTCTGGCTTTGTCATGTAAATAGCCTTTGGCAGGTCACTTAGCTGCTCCAGGCCTAGCTTTCAAATCTATAAAAGCAGGGAGTTGGGTTAGATCAGTGGTTTTCAAATTGTGCCCCCTGGCGAGGGAGAGGCCCCTGGGACCCGGAGAACTAGGAGCTGGGTGTTATCAGCTTCCTCCCCTGCTTGGCCAGAGGCAGCTCTCCTGGTAGCAGGTTCCACGCTAGCAGTCCACCGAGGAGAGAGTTCTGCTGATGAAGACACCTTCGAGAACGGCCAGATTCTGGAGTTCTGCAATTTGATTGGCTGCCCCTTCAGGCCCCAGCAGCACCCCCTCCTCTCACCTGGCGGACTGCTGGACCCCGTCTGCATGTGGCCTCCCTTCCCCGCCCCACACCAGCCTGGCTGGTTCTAAAAGCTGCAGGCCCAGTGACACAATCAGATCACCGGGTTCGCATGTGATCCTTGCGCAACAGGGAAGGCATTACGGGGAAATGAGGGTCCCTTCCAAGAATCTGATCTTTACATTAGCATACCAAACCTTGGCTAGAGTGCAGGCCTATTATTCAGCATTTTGCTAAAAGGCTGCCTTCCCTGGGAGTGCAGCGTAAGAAGGTCAAGAGCCTCCAATATCACGTTGGGCAGGGGTGGGCCGGATCCAGGGCCGAGGGGAGCCTGTGTGGCCCCACAGGGACCCAGTACTGGACCAGGACCGAGGAGAACCACATTCTTCATTTGGCTCTGACGCCGCATCATCATGGGGCTTCCGACAACTCACCTTTATAAGGTAAAGATAATCATATCTGCTTTTTCAACTTTATAGAATAATTATAAGGATTAAACGAGAAAAGTCAAAAGTAAATATTGTCTATACTGTGTACAATGTCATTGTCACCTCTTAAATGGTAATCGCATGGTACATAAGGAAAATTCATTTCTCCCATGAAGCGGCGGCCTTCTTTGTTTCCGGTTATTATTATATTTTTGGTAAGAGATGAAGCAGGGTAAGTTTAAAAATGTTCATCTCATTTCAATCTATTTTTTTTCTAGTACACTACTAATAAAAGCCAGCTCAAAGTTGTTTTGCTGCACAGAGAGAGGCAATATATTTGACGTCATCATCCTAAAACAAATGTTCAGTGTCCATTGATCCACCTCTCCTTTCCAGTAAGCTGATTTTGGCCAGTTCTCAGGAACAACCTGCCGCTTCAGGAGCCCCAAGGGGTGAGAAGGGGTTCAAAGCGTCTGCGTGGATCCTAGAGAAAGCCCCCAAGCCAACAATGGTGGCCGAGGCTGGCTGCCATAGAAGGACTATGTTTTATGGGTAAGAAGGTAACAAGGTAGTCCCCAGGCCCGTGGTAGGGACACGAAGACCGTGACTTAACCCGTAAGTCAGAAAGTGTCGGTCCGTTGTGTTCTCTGAGTCATTTTGCCGGAGGAGAAGCCCCGGGACCGCAAGGCCTGCATCTGCAGAGGCAAGAATGCTCGTCTGGGAGAAGACAAAGCTAAGGAAGTTTGTGTTGGAAGCTGGGGCTGGGACACGTGTTTCTTGGCTTAGAGCAGCACCCACAGAAGGGCGGTTACATTGACCAAACGCCTGTCGGAGCAGCAAAAGCCGGAGCCAAAGCCTGTTGCTTTGGGGTTCACCTCCCACCGAAACATGTTTTCCTATTGATTGAACGGAAACTCCGTGCGGCCTGGAGTTGGCAGGAGGGTTGTTTATCTGCCCCCCTCACCGTTGTCTTAAGGGACCGGTGGCGGATGAGGACGGACCCTCTCCCCTGGACCCAGAGCACGTTTCAGGAGAGGCCACCAGGTAGCTGGTGCCCCAGGCTGGGGGGAGCTGACGACACACCAGCAGACAATCTCTTCTTCTCACTTGCAGATCCTATTGCAGTGCCAGCTACATGGACCTTCTAGAACATTTCTGGTCTTCTTTTACCGTGCCCAGAAGCTTTTCTTTTTCTAGTTTGCGTTCTGAAATGCTTTACCTTGTTTTAAGGTGATGTCTAAATCTGGAAAGTTCAAAATGCTCCTGCCCCATTCTCTTTGCTGCCTCTCCGTACCCCACGCGTATACTTCCTCATCTTTACCACCACTCCGAGGGAGCCGCTGCCCCTGGAAACAATGTCCCCAGGGTGTGTTGAGAAATGGGGGAAACAGTGGGAGGACAGCAAGTGATAGTTAAGAACGGTGATGTTTCCCCTTATGTCCTGTATTTCGCTCATTGCCTTGACACATTTTCAAATTTAGGAACTTTGTAAACATTGTCACAGGCTGTTCAACACCCCTAGTTAAAAGTTTCGCTATTGGGATGAAGATGAGCCTTTGATTAGTTGAGAGTTCTCTCTGAAAAGGCAACAGAGGTCATTGGAACAGCCCAATACCAGGTGGGCCTGAAGCTGGCGGGCTCTCGGCTTTGTTGCCATGGGGGCAGCTTCCCTAAGACGCACCAGCTTCCTGGCGCTTATGAAGAGAAGCAGCAGCTGAAGAAGAGTCCTAGAGCCACTTAGCATGACGTGAAAGCTTTGCCTGTGTGTTTACTTCAAGGCAGCTGCTAAAAATGACGTGCTGCGCTCAGCAAACACCTCTGCTGGGCATACTGTGTGCCAGCCCTTGGCTAAGAGCTTTATTCTCGAAACAACCCACGTGGCAGGTACTAGTATTGTCCCCGCTTGAGAAGAGCAAGGCCAGGCACAGAGAGGCTGCAAACCTGCCCAAGAGCAGAGCTGCTGAGTGGCCCAGCCAGCCGTGCCCACGGGCATGCTCTTCCCCAGGCCCCAAGGTGTCTGCGAGCAAAGGCCCCGACTGGGACTCTCACTTTGCCAACAGCACACCTATGGGAAAGCCTCTAAGGAGAATCAAAGTCAATGCCAAGCAGGGATAACCCTCGTTAGGTTCTTGTATTATGTATTAGCGACATTGATTTTCCAATCACCATCACGGGGCGAGCAGCCAAAAAAAGCAGGTGAGCATCAATGCCCGAGGTGGGAGAGTGGACTCTTTACCTCTTTTCTGGGGGTAAAAGAAAGAAGAATTGGCAAAGTAGGGCCGGTGAAGGTTTGGTTTTATTACACCCTTAATTCTCAGCTGAAAGGCTTTCTTCAACTGTTTCCACTGTCAAATTGGATGTTATTTCTTTTTTTTTTTTTTTTTAAGATTTATTTATTTATTTTAGAGAAAGAGCATGAGCAGGAGGGGCAGAGGGAGAGACTCTCAAGCGGAGCCCGACTTGGGGCTCGATCTCAAGACCCTGAGATCATGACCTGAGCCGAAACCAAGAGTCGAAGGCTCGACCGCCTGTGCCACCCAGGAGCCCCAGATTGGATGTTCTTTCTCTGTTATTTCCCACTGCTCTTCTGTGGGGAAGGACAGTCTACGCTGGGTCCCAGGTTCTGTCTCTAATCCCACATACTTTGAAGCTCAGTTATTAAGAGCATAAACAGTTAAGATTTTATATCATCTTGGTCATTTGAGCCTTTACCGTTATGAAATTACCCTCTTATCTCTGATATTTTTTCTTCTAAACTGGACTTTGTGTGATATTAATACAACCACCCTGGTTTCTTCTGGTAAGTGTGAGCCTGACATGCCTTCTTTTAGGCTTTTACTTACAATTTATTGGTGTCTTTATATTTAAACTGTGTTTCTTGTAGGCAGCAGGGACTGTGGCCTTGCTATTCTGTCCGTTCCCGCGACCTTGATCTCCCTGGACTTTAGCTCCCACCTCTTTACTCAGGCGGTCCTCCAGGCCCCACCGAGGTTCCCTTCCCTGCCCTGCATCCTGAAGACTCCCTCAGGGCCGCACACCGGGCAATCCTGGGCCTCACCTCATTTTTCCCTGTTTCTCGAGGATCACTGTCTTTCATTGCCCAATGCTCAGTGCCTTGAAAGCAATTGTTTTGCATATTTTTCAGTTCTTCCATTGTTTGAGGTGGGAGGGCAAGTCTGTCCCTGTTTCCCCATCTTGTTGGAGGCGGAAGTCACCAACCCAGGAAGAGCAGCCCTTCACTCTGGGGTGAGCAGAGGCTGAGCCCAGAGGGCAGAGGTTGAACTTGGGAGGAGTTTGATGAGCCCTCCACTAAACAGTTTTGAAGAACAGTGTGCTATTATTTTTGAAGCAAGTCCAAAGTATTTATAAATTGTATTTGACCACTTAGTTATTGGCTCTTTTTATCTTAGACTTTATACGCTCTGTGATTCCCCTTTTCTGTGAAACGTAAAGAAGATCTAAAATCATGGAAAATTAATTTTTTTTACAAACCCCAACAGACAAAATGATAAAGAAAACCTCAAGGGTGTTTGGCAAGCATGTGGATCAATCCAGGATGTGTCTGTTTTCCCCTTATAATCAGGAGAAAATCTGCTCCATGTAGAGTTGCTGTCATACCTTACAACAGAACAAAATCCATTCCGTAATTCTCAAGTGAGAGGACATAACTCTATTGGCAATTTTCCTTATACTTAAGGATTGTCTCCGTGTGGAAAAAAATGGAAAATTAAACCTTTCTGCAGGAATAGGAAAAACTAGATTTGCTGCAGGTTCTCTCCTAGCTCTGTTAAAGAGGAATGAAAATGTTTCGTGATTTCGTAAGGACCCCAGTGATCAGCACTTGCTGCGGCAGGGGTGGCAGGGTCCTGCTCGGAGACAAACCAGGGAGGGGCCGGGTTATAGACACAGCAGACCTTACAGAGGCCAGAGGGATACTTGCAGTGGGAGTAAATGGTCTGCCATTAGGAAGATCAGGGAAGGAGCCCAGGAAATTGGGAACGAGGAGCATCTACATTGGAAGAAGTGACAGAAAGCAGAAAAGCAATGACTCGGAGCCGTCGGAGAAGGCCTGAGCATGTTGCTGGCAGTGAGACCCGGACCTCCAGTCAAACTCACTCCAATTTCCTTTGTTGTTAGAAGTTAGACGTGTAAACGTGGTGTCTCTAAGGGTGTTTTAACTGCTCAGAACATTTGTTTGATTTAACGAGGCACCGGGTCCCAACCATCCTCCAGCTCAGCTATCTGCTGGGCATGATTGTCATACCACCCGGTTCTGGATCATTCCTTTCAAATCCAGACAGAAGAGAAAAGATCAAGCAGTGGGTGGGGCCTCAGGGAGGTCCTCATCTGGAGGGAAAACACTTCCCGTTGTCCTGTTGTTTATCAATATCCAAGACAACCTTCCTTCCCTGCCCCACAAAATGCGTCTAGGACTGGACATCTGCAGATCTAGATGTGTATGGAACAGAGTTTTGGAAGGATGCTTTATCTTTGACTCTAAAAAGAAAGCATGGGTGACTAGAACATTAAAACGATCACAAGGAATTTAAAAAAAGATGCTGTTTAGGGTATATTTTCAATTGCATTAGACTCCTAGATAAGTGTCTTGGTCTTCATATCCCTTAAGATCCCCTGGCAAAGCAGCATCTGTCTCCATCCCTCTGCGAGGGTGGCTGGTTCCCTGAACTGCTTTCTGCTGGGCAGTTCTGAAACAAAGCCAGGCACACTTTGCCACAGCTCAGCTCACACTTTGTCTCCTCCATCCTGCTTTGACTGTGTCTGTAGAAGTGGTTCCATCCACAAGTGACCACCTTATCAAGACCAACCGTAATGGCACCCCCAAAGGCTCTCAGCAGAAGCAATGCCCCAGCAAGTCACGCTGAACGTTGGGCCAGAGTCGTGCCTAATAATTTAGCTCATTTAGTGGAATGAAGAAGCTGAGTGCATATCATTATACCCTGAGACTGCTCATGACGGATCCTTCTCCCTAAGTGATACCGTTTTGTAGTCCTCATTGCTACCAGCTCGGGATTCATTTCTTGGAATATTCCAGAGATGACCTGAAGTTCCCTCATAGTAGGAATGACGCCAGAGGAAAGACAATGAAATTTCTAAAATTAGTAATAAACACCTAAAGTGGGTAACTTGAAGACCTAAAATAAAAGCTTGACTCATGTGATTCCCAACTTTGCAACAACATTCCCAAATTTGCAACATACTTTCAGGGAATCACTGCGGCTGTGCCCAGATGTATTGTTAGTGTCCACTGAGTCAGAAATGGGGCAATGTTAAAAAGCAATACTTTTATTCATTTATTTGTTTATTTAATTTATTTAAAAGCAATAGCTTTAAACTAATTTATAGTTTGCTAATTCTAACAGCATCTACATACAATATTTTATATTTGAAAATATTAAATTTTATATTATTTATATATAATATTTGAAAAATATTATATGCTGCCTTTATTGTCTACCTGGCTTTATGAACCCCTTGCCCTTTGCCCAGAGTTTGGGGATCACCAGTCCATTTGGTGCAATATCGATGACGCTACAAGGTTAATTCTAGGAGGAAGGGAAGCCACTGGGGTTCAATTAGCTCTTGTTTCTATAATCAGTGGTCCTCTTACTTAGGTTAGCTCTCAAAAGAAAATGATTTCAGAGATGCATGCTTTCATCTTTGATAACCAGATTATCTCGGTTGAGCTTGACCTGAGAGTCCTAAAAACGTTCTCTTGAATCAAAGATAGCAAGGGAATCCTAGTTCTTTCAGCAGTTTGGTTTCCAGACAAAGTATGAATGGAGATTATGTTTCTAGGAGGAATCCATTTGTTCCAAATCTGAGCTGTTCCAAGTCTGTGTTTGTCTAGACAACGCTAGGCTCTTTTATAGGTGGTACCATCCATAGCTGTATGTGTGAATTGCTCTCATGAAATAAGCTTTGCCATTTATTTAAATGCTTTTTTATTTTTTAAATTTTTTAAAAGATTTTATTTATTTATTGGTCAGAGAGAGAGAGCACAAGCAGGGGGAGCGGCAGGCAAGAGGGAGAAGCAGACTCCCTGCTGAGCAGAGAGCCTGATGTGGGACTCGATCCCAGGACCCTGGGATCATGACCAGAGCTGAAGGCAGGAGCTTAACTGACTGAGCCTCCCAGGTGTCCCTAAATGCTTTTTGAAAAGGTAAGACATTTGTTTCACTTTTTAAATTTCAATAACTTGTATTTGAGTAAGAAAACATATTTCACATAAAGCACCATTTTTCAAAGATCTGAACATATATAATTATGAAAGAGTCACAGCACACTTTTTTTGTTGGTCTGTTTTATGGGTCTTAATAAAATAGCTGGTTTGCATTAAACTGCTGTAGACACAGCGGACAGGTAAGGAACCTTCCTACAGAGCCCAGGACAGGAGCCAGGGCGACCTATGTACGTTTGATGTTGCAGCTACACACGTGGCCGGGCCATCTGTACCACTTCCTCTGAGACTGAAGAGGCCACCACGATGGCGTTGGGCCCTTTCGCCTGGAGAGCACCCTGACCTGGTCTCAGGGTGAGTTCTCAGGCAGGAGGGACTCTCAGTGGGCGTTAAGTAGACATGATCTCCTTGGGAGCACAATGAAGAATGTCTGTTGGGGAGAAAAATATATATAAGTATGTTTTTTTCTCTCTCTGGGCATTATTTGCAAGGAGTGAGGAAGAAGTTGTAGATGACTGAGGGTAGGAACAAAGAGAATCTAGAATGGAGGGGCCTGAGAGCAGAATGAAAGGAAGCTAGACACAGAGGAGGGAGGAAGCAAGCAGAGGGGATGCCTAGTGCAGCACCACCTCCCGAGGAAAGAGGAGCCTCCTGAGCCACCTGAGTTCTGCGGGAGACATGGGGTCGTGGGCATGACAGGATGGCACTTGGACCCCAGCGCCCGAGCACGGCCAGAGCAGGAGGAGTGGGGTGCCCATGCTCACATGCCACAGGGTTGCACAGGAGCCACGCACCCCATGGCGGGGATTCCCTGAGCTGCCGTGGGAGAGCTGCCGAGCCCACCAGAGATGTGCCTGCAAAGGCCACATCAGCAAAGGCCAGGAAGCTGAACACAACTGCATTGTCCCTAAAGAGCAGTCAGCTGTCTCGCAGCTGCCCACTCCCATAGCGGCCTCTGGAGGGCACTATAGGGCCAGGAGGGGGGAATAAAAAGCCACTGTCACTAGATTAGGAATGGAATAGGACTCTCTTTTGCCACAGGTCACAAAAGCCTAGGATGCTCTGTTTGGCACGGCAAACCCACGCCTGTGGCCCCGCTGGTACCGTCACCTGCTCTGTCCTATTTCTCTGGGGAGCATCAGGGAGGAAGCAACTCAGAGCTGGCAGGAAAATGCAAGCCTGCTTTTGTTATTTCTGTCCTGAAATAGGTCATCATGTCTTCCCTTTCTTGCTGCCTTGGCCCCATGAGCCCTGTGCTGCTGGGGCACCCCAACACTGACACAAGGCACTGTGTTTTGTCTGCTCCGACAGGACCCCAGGAGTGCTGCTTTATGAATATCTTCAGGCTCCCTGCAGGCACAGAGGGGCAATGCTTGCCCACACGAGAGCCACCAGGTCTATCTGTTTCCTTCCTTGCTCTCTGACCAGGCAGGAGATTGCTTCTGCTCATAGAACCATCTGTAATCTCTGCTGCTGGAAAGTTCATTCAGTGATTAAGGGCCGTCTTTCCTTTAGAAACCTTCCCCACCCTTCCCGTTCCCAGTATTGCACATGCGTCTTCGCCCTTCCTGGCCCCCCAGTGTCCTCCTCTGGTTAATTTCCCGGCCGTTGGCTGAGGTGCAGCCTCCCGCCTTTGTTTTTGTTTTTTTAATTTAATTTAATTTTATTATGTTATGTTAGTCACCATACAATACATCATTAGTTTTTGATGTAGTGATGCACGATTCATTGTTTTTGTATAACACCCAGTGCTCCATGCAGTATGTGCCCTCCTTAATACCCATCACCAGGCTAACTCATCCCCCCACCCCCCTCCCCTCTAAAACCCTCAGATTGTTTCTCAGAGTCCATAGTCTCTCATGGTTCATCTCTCCCTCCGATTTCCCCCCCTTCATTTTTCCCTTCCTTCTCCTAATGTCCTCCATGCTATTCTTTATGGTCCACAAATAAGTGAAACCATATGATAATTGACTTTCTCTGCTTGACTTATTTCACTTAGCATAATCTCCTCCAGTCCCATCCATGTTGATGTAAAAGTTGGGTATGCATCCTTTCTGATGGCTGAGTAATATTCCATTGTATATATGGACCACATCTTTATCCATTCATCTGTTGAAGGGCATCTTAGCTCTTTCCACAGTTTGGCTATTGCGGACATTGCTGCTATGAACACTGGGGTGCATGTGGCCCTTCTTTTCACTACATCTGTGTCTTTGGGGTAAATACCCAGGAGTGCAATTGCTGGGTCATAGGGTAGCTCTATTTTTAAATTTTTGAGGAACCTCCACACTGTTTTCCAAAGTGGCTGTACGAACTTATATTCCCACCAACAGTGTAAGAGGGTTCCCCTTTCTCCACAACCTCTCCAACATTTGTTTCTTTCCCTGTCCATTTTTGCCATTTTAACTGGTGTAAGGTGGTATCTCAATGTGCTTTTGATTTGAATTTCCCTGATGGCTAATGATTATGAACATTTTTTCATGTGTCTGTTAGCCATTTGTATGTCTTCTTCAGAGAAGTGCCTTTTCATGTCTTCTGCCCATTTTTTGACTTGATTATTTGTTTTTTGGGTGTTGAGTTTGAGAAGTTCTTTATAGATCTTGGAAATCAGTGCTTTGTCTGTAGTGTCATTTGCAAATACCTTCTCCCATTCTGTGGGTTGCCTCTTTGTTTTGTTGACTGTTTCCTTTGCTGTGCAGAAGCTTTTTATCTTGATGAAGTCCCCAAAGTTCATTTTTGCTTTAGTTTCACTAGCCTTTGGAGATGTATCTTGAAAGAAGTTGCTGTGGCCGATGTCAAAGAGGTTACTGCCTATGTTCTCCTCTAGGATTTTGATGGATTCTTGTCTCACATCGAGGTCTTTCATCCATTTTGAGTTTATCTTTGTGTATGGTGTTAGAGAATGGTCGAGTTTCATTCTTCTGCATGTGGCTGTCCAATTTTCCCAGCACCATTTATTGAAGAGACTGTCTTTTTTCCATTGCATATTTTTTCCTGCTTTGTTGAAGATTATTTGACCATAGAGTTGAGGGTCCATATCTGGGCTCTCTATTCTGTTCCATTGGTCTGTATGTCTGTTTTTGTGCCAGTACCATGCTGTCTTGGTGATCACTGCTTTGTAATATAGCTTGAAATCGGGCAACGTGATGCCCCCAGCTTTGTTTTTCTTTTTCAACATTTCTTTGGCGATTGGGGGTCTTTTCTGATTCCATACAAATTTTAGGATTGTTTGTTCTAGCACTTTGAAAAAAGTCATTGGAATTTTGATCAAGATGGCGTTGAAGGTATAGAATGCTCTGGGTAGCATAGACATTTTAACAATGTTTATTCTTCAATCCATGAGCATGGAATGCTTTTCCATCTTTTTGTGTCTTCTTCAATTTCTTTCATGAGTGTTCTGTAGTTCCTAGAGTACAGATCCTTTACCTCTTTGGTTAGGTTTATTCCGAGGTAGCTTATGGTTTGAACATGAGCTCTGGGCTTTCCTTCCCCGTGTCACAGTCAGCCAGCAGCCAGCGAGGCCAGCTAGTGAACAGGGTGATGGAAATTCAGCTGACGAGTGGAGGAGTGCCAATATAAATTTCCCTTTTCTCGCCACAATTTTATAGGACTTTGCAAAGATGCACATCAGCACTTCTGCAAGCTGGGCTTCCTTCTGAAAAGAATCAAGTCTGTCAAAGCTCTAAACTTTTATGCTGTTATTTTTAATGGTTTGATCAATTACCCAGCACATTATGTTCCTGTAACATTATCCTATGCCATAAGAAGAGGGTTTGAATTCCAGAGTTCCAGAAAAGTCTGTTGGCCACATCAACCAGAGTTTTATGTAACCCACCTCCTGCTCAGGGACTCATTAATTACATTTTCTCTTACATTCTCAGATACCGACCTCCTTTTATCCTGACATCTCATTACCATTTCTTTAGTACATGGGAGTAGAGTACATTTAAGGTCTGACTATACAAGGCAGCATTTCCATAAACCGCCTTTCTAGTCTTTGTTCATAAATGAACCTCCAGCAGGGAGGGCTGGCTTGCTTCGGCTGACAGATTCCATGGGATAGAACTGAAGTAAGAAAGTGTTAGCAAAGCAACAACTCTAGCTAAAAACTCAAGAAGTTCTAGCAAATTCCAAAAATACTTTATAGGTTCTTGATTGCATTATGCCCTTTTTGGCAAAGGAAGCTTCCTGTGCACTTACTTCACATTTCTGCACTTCCCAGATGAAAACTCAGACTCTCAAGTGGGAAAGTCAGCTTCATTGTCTTGACCTTAACCCTTCAAAGTAGATCAAACAATAGTGAGTGGCTAGAACCCATTTCACAATCGATCATGGGGATTTCTTTAAATTACAGAGTTTTCTCATTTAACATGCCAAAACAGAAACTTGGCAAAAAAAAATTATTTCAACTTAGATATATGACTGGTCTTATACAATATGAGTTCTTCAAGGGCAAAACTGATGTGTAATTATCTTGTTGTGTGGACACCTCAAAAAGTACATTTTGTAACTGAATGGAACCTCACTAAAGGCTGGACAATCTCCCAGATCCCAAGAGGCCACGGCATTCCTTGCCCCTGGCCTCGGCTTATACTGCTGCTTTCCCACGCACCCCACCTGCCAGAGCAACGCCTGCTATCTTTCAAGACCTACCTTTTCCAAAAGTCTTCCTTGAGCCCCTGCCATCCCCTTCCATAGAGTAGATGTGATCATCCTGATTATTGAATCCCCCTGCATCCTGTGCAGTCCTGATACTATCACATACCTAACACCATATTGCACTAATAACTCTGCCTGTGCGTTCCACTTTCCCAACTGGGGGTTCTCAATCTCTCTACTACTGACTTTGTGGGCCACATAATTGTTTGCTGTGGGGGTTGTCCTGTGTATTGTGGGATTTTTTTTTTTGAGAGATAGATAGAGCAGAGTTGGGGGGCAGGGACAGAGGGAAAGAGAGAATCTTAAGCAGGTTCCACACCCAGTGCGGAGCTTGGCATGGCACTTGATCTCACGACCCTGAGACCATGACCTGAGCCAAAACTGAGTCGGACGCTTAACCAACTGAGGCACCCAGGTGCCCCTATTGTGGGATATTTAACATCATTGCTAGCCTCTACCCTGTAGATGCTACTAGAACCCTCACCCCTAGTAGTGACAACCAAAACTGTTGTCAGACAAATGTCTCTCGGGAGGCAAAATCACCCCAGTTGAGAATCACTGTCCTAGACTCTAAGGTCAGGAGGTGATGACATTTTATTTATCTTTAAATCCCTTGCACCTAGCATAATCCACGCTCTATGGTGTCATTTGGTCAGTATTCATTGAATTTTGAGAATCAAGTGGAACAATATGAACACTCAACAAATTTCTACTACTTTTCTACTGCTCTCTGCTGCTGCTATTATCCGGAGCAATCACCCAATCTCAGCTATAGGTAGTGACGGTGACGCCTACTCTGTTAACTATGGCGAGGATTAACTGTATGATGCAGGTGTTTAGCACCTGTGGTGTGCAGTATTGGTTGACTCTGAATGTGGGCTGGCCTCTGAGATGGGTCATGATCATTGAACCCTGGACTCCTGCCCACAGGTTTGACCCAGACTTCTTTTTATTTATTTATTTATTTTTTGACAGAGAGATAGAGAGCACAAGTAGGCAGAGTGGCAGGCAGAGGGAGAGGAAGAAGGAGGCTCTCCACCGAGCAGGGAGCCAGACATGGGGCTCGATCCCAGGACCCCGGGATCATGACCTGAGCCAAAGGCAGCTGCGCAACCAACTGAGCCACCCAGGCGCCCCTGACCCAGACTTCTCCTGGCCCTGTGTGTATCACACTAAAGAGAACCGATTGAAAAGTAGTACCCAGTTCTGTGCAACAATTGAGTTGGAGGCCTTGTACCATGCAAAACAACCAGACTGACTGATATTTTCAGTATCTGACTGCCTTGGTGCTATGTGAACATTGCCCATGACAGAATTTAGTTAAGTACTACCTAATGAAAACTGATGACCTAACTGACTATTGCCACATTATAAAATTTCCACCACAAAAACTCCGCACTAACTGTTCTCCTTTGAGATCCAGGTTAATGTAAGACAGACGATGAGTGGAGCCAGGCTCTCAGCCGGGGCAGTATCGGTCTCCAGCGGACATCTGTGACCCCTATTGAGCCGTAAAGTGACAAGCGATGCCTAGTCAGAGGTGTCACCTTGACACAAGTTTACATAGTTTGTACCTTTCTCCACCTTGCAACCTCCACTCCTAATGCTTATCTCCTTCCCCTAATGATCACAGCAACATACATCCCACAATAAGGAGTATGGCATCAGCAGAGAACAGGAAAGCTATCCATAAATTGGACTTTCACCCCCAAGAGCATTCTCCACACTTGACTGCTCATTTCTTTGGCCATTTATTTATTCATCCCCCCATCTATCCATTCGCTTATGTGTCCATTCAGCAGACGTTTATTCAATAACTATGGCGTGCCCAGCGCTGCGCCCACCCTGGCATGCCACGGTGAGTAAGGATGATGTCGTCCCTGCTCTCTAGACTTTTGGATGAGTGGAAAAGACAGATAATAACAAATAACCATGCAAATAAAGGTACAATCAGCACTGCAAACAATTCTACCTCGAGGTCAGGGAAGGCTTCCCTGAGGAAGCAATGTTGAAGCTACGCTCTGAAGGAGAGGTAGGAGCTCACTAGGCAAAGTGTCAGAACGACATAGTCGGCTTAGAAAACATGCTTATTTCTGGGAGCTGCTTTTAGCAATTCCAATGCAGAAGGTTTGAGGTGGGCCCAGAGAGGGTATTCCCTAAAAGCATGCTTGGGAGCTGCCTTAGTGTGTACAACCCTTCCAGGAAGCAGGGCCGTGACCAACAAAGACTCAGCGCATTGACAAGGTGATATACCATGCTTGACAGCTGGACACACATCAGTGTGGGGACCAGATGAAGAAAATGCAGGTTAGAATAAGCCTGATACATCCTCCAGTTCCAAGACCTCTCTTCCTAAGTGAAGAGTCCAACATATTCTGACTCTCTTGGACTCTTCCCCTTTTAAAGACAGTTCCCATTTCAAAAAACAATTTTAGGGAGGCACATGTCACACAACGGCATGAACACCACGCTCATCACCTCTAGCTCAAGTGAGCATCGCTGACGTTGGCTTCCAGTCCTGTTGGGTGCTGGCCAAGCTTATTTATCCTTTTGTTCTTTTTTCTGCTTTCAAGTATCTGTGTGAGGCCCAGGATCCCGTGTAAGGGAGCCAGTTTCTTTAGAACCCTCGTGCTTGGAAAATGTGTTTTGAAATTTACCCCAGAAAGGTTACCCGGGGTCCTCTTTAGATATTTATGAGTGAGCAATCAAAAAGCAGGATTTTGTTAAATGATTTAATTTGTCTTTTTTTCCTTGTGTGACTCCAAGTTCAAATCCGGCAGGACTGAATCCATAAATAGTATGGTGTAAGTTACCCGTAAAGGCTCTCCAGCACTCCCCCAACCAGGCCAAGGCCTGAGCAGCTCTAGACCCTAGAAGGCAAGAACCCAATCACCAGACCCCTGTTTTGCTATGATTACAGCCAAAGATTCTGCTTCTCTTTATACTTAATTTTTTTTACTCTTACATGTATTTGTATTTAAATTTAAAGATTTAAAGAAGGTGGTCAAACACTAAGTTTCAGAGGCCCTAACTCTGACCTTAATGCTTCAATGAAGTGCAGGATCCAGTAAGTCTGTTTTATGGCATTATGATAAATATGGCCATTGGAAAGTCTTTTACTGTGTTACTGAACTGGTGTCAAGAAGAAAATGTCAAAATACTAAAAACGGACTGAAGTTAACAATCTGGCCTCCAAGTCCACTAGAAGTTTATTCGTTCTTCTCATTTTATATACACAGAGGTGATCTCACACTGTCACGTGGTAGTGGGAGCAAAGCAATATGAAAACAACCAGATGGGCTGCACAGAAGGTCCAAAACCAGGACCTCGTGAGTGTGTGATGAAGCAAATGGCCGTGAATGGTGCTAAGGGCTGACTATGTGCTCCATCTCCTCAAATTTTTCCCTGAGATAAATGATTTCCAGGTTTTGTTATTTTTATCAATTCCCAGTACAACTGTATGAATCACATCTAGCTGATTTAGGTTCCTTAACATGTGTAGAGCCGGAAGAATAGCCAAAGAAACTCTTGTCAAGGAGTTTTCAAACTTTGTTCTTCAAATTGCTGATGTACCTTGCAGATATTCCAGGGCCCTCCAGAAGACTGGGCTGGAGGCTGAGGGGAAGCTAATGGGAGTCAGGGCCCAGGCTCCAAGCCTCAACCCCAACAAGAAACATTGCATTTTTATTTGTTATTTATATTAGGGTACTGAATTCAGATCATTTTGAAAAAATGCTTTAAAAATATTGTACTCCCTAACCCCCATTGTGAAGCTCAAATGTACAGAAGGGTTGAGAATTGCCTATGATTATACAGTTAATTAGTGGCAAAGCACAATGGAATCTTACTCTTCTGAGTCTCAATACACTTTGCAGATTTTGAAATTTCAATCTCAGTTTCAGATTTCAAAACTCTCTGATTAAGCTCTCAGATGCTTCTTTGCAGTAGTGTATGATTCTATGCTATGAGTCAACTGGAAAAAATTCAGTAAAGATTCATGTTGTTTTAATTCATACTCAACCGACAAATCCTTGTAATTACCAAGCTACTTTATTTTCTTAAGCACAAAGCCTGTAGGCCCAGACCCAGATGAAATTCTCCAATTTGGAATCCATCTGAGCTTTCATATAATTTATTTCAGGGATGGATAAAGGTTTAGTTAACATACCAATACTGATCAATTGGTAGTGACTGAATGAGAAAGATCCTGGGGATACCATTGACTACAGAGAACAATGCAGCAATGATTGGCAATGTCTGCCATGGACATGGGAGGGGAGTGTGGTATGATTGCCTTATCGATGTCATTGCCACCTCTCCTAAGAACCATGCTCTGGCTTATAAACTATCTTGAAATTGTCTCCTTTTCCCAATTAGACTATGAGTTTTCAAATTTAGGGACTGTGATAGAAATTCCTAACAAATTGCTATATGTAAATGTAGGTGCTAGTACATAATGTGATGGAACTGAACTACGTTGAACTGAATCAAATCAAATTGAATCAAATTGAATTAAATGGTTTATTTCCAAAGGACATCAAAGTGAGGAATGCACATCTATCTATGCAGAGACCAAAAAGATATTTTCATCAATACTTAGAAGTCAAAACATTCTATATTTCATTTAAGAATATCTCCCAACAAGTAAATTTAAATTGGCACAAGGTTTCCAAAATTTTTTTTGTCTGTAGGGTATCAAAGCACAGGGTCTTGGAACAAAATTAAATCCAAACAAAATTAAATGTATTTATAGTTGTGCTCTCCTTGGCTGCTGGATTACCAGTAGTCATGAAAAATGGCAATGTAAATAATGGAAAATTGATTCTCGGACAGTTTTTGAAGAATGATTAGAAATAGGAATGAATTAGATCACAGAAGGAAGCCAATTTCACAGAGATCTGCAAGCATCATGAGGATAGGATGTTCTTTCCCGTGATATTATTTTTGAGCAAACTCTCCCTTCCCACAGAGCTTTGCTCTCAGCTCTCCTCAAAAGCTTCCTTTTCTCAGTGCAGAGCAGAGAGTAGAGTGTGTCTGAGTCAGTTCAGGCTGTTATAACAAAATACCATAGACTGGTGGCTTAAACAACATTTATTTCTCACAGTCCTGGATGTTGAAAGTCTGAGATGCATGGTCAGGTTCTGGTGAGATCTCTCTTTCTGGCTTGGAGACAGACATTTTCTGGGTGTGTCCTCACATGGCAGGGGAAAGAGAGAACAAGCTCCCTGGCATCTCTTCCTACAAGCACTCCACCCTCATGACCTAATCACCTCCCAAGTGTCCTACCTCCTGATACCATCACATTGGATTAGGGTTTCAACACATGAATTCTGGAGGGACACAAACATTCAGTCCATGTGTAGTGTGGGAAGGGGGGTGCATCTAGGGCTGAACTTCAGGGCAGTCGAGCTTTTCCCAACTCATTTGAAGAAGGCACATCAGCAAAGGGGCAGAAGAGGCGAGGTCACAGAGGTGGGAGGGAAACTAGAAGGGTGCCATGTCGCAAAGGCCATGGAGAAGCACCTGTCCTTCCCCTTCTTGCAGTGAGCCAGCACACTAAAGCGTCTTCCTGTGCCTTCTTCTGCCTCATCAGTGACAGGCTGAGTAGTATATGAATCTATGCTATGAGTCGACTGGAAGAAATTCAGGAAAGCTTATTTTTACTTGCAGATGTGTTCAATGGGCTTTGCTGGTCTTCAACATGGGTTTCAAATACAGAATATCTCTAGGAAGAAATCTTATTTGTACCTAATAGATACAAATCTTAGCCCAGTGTGTGAACAAAAGCATAATTTTATTTTAAGCCTTGCTGCACCGACTCCAGTGGGTGGCAAAAACTGAATCTCAATTCATTAGGTACCCCCTCCCCTTTCTCTGGGGTTGTAGCTAAGTTCTATGGGATGCACATTGAAGCAAGCCACCATACATGTGGGAGTGTGACAGAGGACATGCTAGTCTCGATAGGTGCTAATACAGACACTGTCCGAGTGTTTGCTGAGATAGCCATCTTCCCATTGGGTCTGTGGAGATCAACCCATGTAGGTCCCACTCATCTGACCCATTGTAGACCCAGGAGCTCAGCTGTCACTTCTATCCATCACTCTGGGGCACTGGGATTATTCTGTTCCTGGCTTGGAAACCTTGATGAGACTTGCTCTGTCTGCCGGGATTTGCTGATCCCTTCCCAAAGTCTAGCCACTTGAGCAGGACTCTTGTAGGGCCAGCACATAGATCCCTCCTCAGAGTCTTCTGATCTACCCCAGGCTTTGTTGCCTTGCCAGGAAGCAGGGTGTAGAACCACTATCCAGGCAAAGGAGGAAGAAAACCAGCCATATTCTTCAAAGCTCCTGTCCCCAATGTCTTAGTCATGCTTGAACTCTAATTCCCAGTAGAGATGCTGGAAGCACAAAGCCAGAAAAGAGTATGGGCTCCATTATTCCGAGTTTGATCATTAGAACCAAGGTCTGTGTCAGGCGCATAGCTCAATAAGTATCTACGGAATGAGTTCGTACCTGAATAAACAAGTCAATATCTGCTCTCCACACCACCACAGCCTCCTGAAACAATGAACACAAAAGCACCAGCCATGTCAGTGGAGGGGAAAAGAGAAGAAAGAAATCTTGGGGAGGAGGGGAGAGATTAGTATTTCTAAAATATTATCCCATCACATGTACTTTGACCTGAATTTGTAAGAAATTCAAAGACAGATCACTACAATTTAAGATTCCACCTTTAAAATAAATTAGACCTCACCTAGAAAATAGTTTCCTTTTGACTAGGACTTATATTTAGTTGAATTGGGCGCTAATCCTTTCTGCAGTAAAAGTATTAAATGTGGTGAATATAGCAAAGATTGGGTAAAAAGGCCTTGACTGCTAACCAGCTGTGTGAATTCCTTGGGCTCAGATTCTTCATTTGTAAGTAAGAGAGTTGGACTCCTCTTTTTTCATTCAACAAATGTTGGTTGCCTACTTAGAGCTCCAGGCACTGGGCCGGGTGCAAGCATACTGGCTCCCAACCTAGAGAGGACATCAGCTGTTAAACAAACACCTAATTACAATATGTGTCAGGTGTGAAGAAGAAGTCCAGAGGATTGTGAGGAGACCCAAGGCTCCTCCCAGCTCCAACATTCTGTGATTCCGTAGTGATTTCTGTTGTTTCCCATTCTGGGGTCTCCACATTCTCACAGGAGGCTCTTTTTAGGGAGTTGTAGGCACGATTAAAGGCATGAGGAGATACTGGGGTCCAGCCTCCTGCTGGGATGTCACCAAAGGCACATCTCATGAGGTCATCTTATACATTCCTTTTCCTCAAAGCCTTACAAGGAAGATGAAAGTCAGCTGTACTTAAAATATTTTCTTGGATGAGAATATGGCACTTCTTAGAAGAACTTTTATTCTTCCTTGGCTATAATCTAAATCTCTCTAGTTATATCATAAACCCATCTGTTGCTGCTTGTCCCTCTCGAGATGGAGAACACCTGGCTTATCATCACCCACAAGATTCTCAAGGCCACACTCCAGGTCGCCCCTCTGCCTTCTCTGCAGAGATGCTCCCATTTCTGTGAAGCTAACTTTTCAGGTTTCCTTGTCCCTTCCTTTAGACATTGCTCCCCCTCCCAAAATTCTTTCCAAATCTCCACAGGGACAAGAGCAAAACTAGGTCCAAAACGTTGGACAGGCTCTCACCAAAAATAAAGAGTATTAAGTCTTAACTATCTTCTCTGCCCCTTCTTTTTTCAACTTTGGGCAACAAACATTTCTTGATCTACTAGATTTCAAATAACATTTATACTAGTTGGATTATTATTCATTTACTCATGAATAACCTCCTAAACACTGGCATTTGAAGTTCAAGATTTCAAAATAACATGAAAAGTCAATACAACATAATCGCATCACCATAATGGTATTGGCTTTGTGAGCAGAAGGTGCTCTGGCCAGGTCTATGTTACATTTCTGAGGGAATGAGCACGTGAGTAAGTCATGATCTGTTTGTACTGTGAACCAAAATTTGGCCTCCATAAATGTATCCGAATCAGTTAAGACAATAAAAACAAGGGACCTTTGGGCGCCTGGGTGGCTCAGTTGGTTAAGCGACTGCCTTCGGCTCAGGTCATGATCCTGGAGTCCCAGGATCGAGTCCCACATCGGGCTCCCTGCTCGGCGGGGAGTCTGCTTCTCCCTCTGACCCTCCTCCCTCTCATGCTCTCTGTCTCTCGTTCTCTCTCTCTCAAATAAATAAATAAAATCTTTAAAAAAAAAAAAAAAACAAGGGACCTTTGTTTGGCATAGATTTCATTATGAAATGCAACACTTATATTTTCTCAAAAAAAGTCTCTGGATAAAATCAAATCTTTTTCTTAGTCTGTTTTTTTAAAAAAAGCTATACTCAAAACTTGGATATTTCTATAGTTTCATATTAGTCCTTCCCTAATTCTGCTTTATCATTCTTCTAAGCATATAAATACTGGGCAACAATGAAGTTTGTAGAATTTTTAAAATTAATTAATTAATTTTTTTAAAGATTTTACTTATTTATTTGTCAGAGAGAGAGAGAGAGAGCACAAGCAGGGGGAATGGCAGGCAGAGGGAGAAGCAGGCTCCCCACTGAGCAGGAGCCTGATGTGGGACTCAATCCCAGGACTTTGGGATCATGACCTGAGCCAAAGGCAGAGGGTTAACCGACTGAGCCACGCAGGCATCCCTGTCAGCATTTTTTTTTAAAGATTTATTATTTATTTAAGAGAGAGAGTGTGCAAGAGCGGGGGAGAGGGGCAGAGGGAGAGGAAGACAAGCAGACTCCCTGCTGAGCAGGGAGCCCAACATGGGGCTTCATCCTAGGACCCCAGGATCATGACCTGAGCCGAGATCAAGAGTTGGATGCTTAACTGACTGAACCACCCAGGCGCCCCAAATTTCGTAGACATTTTTGAAGATTTCTCAAGTCAAAACAAAAGTTGTAAATAGAGGAATTAAAATTGAGGAGAAAGAAAGTATTCTCTGCCCTATAAGCTGTGCTCTACAAATTTAAGCAGCCCTACAAACTGTGCTACACAAAATTTATAAACCTAGAGTCCTATGTGATCCATAAACACAGCAATGTCAGGTTCAAGGAGCTCAGTTTAAAGGCCAAGTGCAATTTAAAAAGACTTCCATCCTTCCAGCATCTCTGAGGACATTAAAGAAGATCTAAATACATGGTTTTAGGCTCTAGAATAATTTACTAGAATCCTCCATGCTCTCCCATCCCCTGCTCCCCTCAGCTGCCCCAGGACCTCTGTTCCACTCATGAACTCAGCCCATAAGACTCATCTACCCTAGCTCCACGTCACTCAGCATTCACCATGCCAATGCACTTAACCTCTCTTAATTCTTACTTAATAATGTCTTAGGGGGAGTCTAAGATTCAGGGAAGTCTGTGAATTGTCTCATCAATTATGTTTTTCCTAGGTGTATTAGTCAGGATTGTTTTCATTTAAAGTCTCAAAAGTCCAACTTGAATTGATATATGCACAGAAAGCTAAGCTACTGGCTTGTCCAACTGTGATATTACAGAGTGTGTTCCTACAGACATAATTGGATCCAGTTGCTCAAGCCATGTGTTTAGGAATCCATTTCTCTTCATCTCTTGATTTTGGGTTTTTTTTGTGTTAGCTTTGATATGTGATAGGCTTTTCCCAGTTGGTGGCAAGATGGCCACTAGCAGCATTAGACTTATGTACTGTCAGCCTGACAACACTGGTGAAGAGATAACATCTCTTTAAAAAATGTTGCAGAAAAAATCCTGGGCTTGATGCTCATTAGCCTCCTTTAATTGTGGACACCCTGACTTCCAAAGGATGATATACTCTCCCGTACCCGGCTCTTATCTACCCATTCCTGGAGCCAGAAAGTGGCGTATCTCCACATCAGATGGACAGTGGATGGAATCCTGGTGATCTCTTTTAGGGAAAATGGAGGAGAATTTATCTGAAAAACAAAACAAATACTGGGGATGCCAAAACAGCAGATGGCAGTCAGGATAGGCCCGGCTGGTCTGGGGTAACAAATAATCTCCAAATGGCAGAAAAAAAAAAAAAACAACAACAGAAGCCAATCTCTTCCCCTGCTGCACATACAACATGAATTGGTAGGAAGCTCTGCTCACTGTGGTCACCTGGAGTCCAGGAAGGTCAAGGACCCATGGCAGCACTTGCCTTCAGAATCCCCAAAGAGGAAAAGGGAGAAAGATGTAAGAAACTCTTTTATGATGGTAGCAAAATTCAGGTGGTTTTCTTTAAGCAGGTTCTAGCAGCATTGCCTCATACGGACAATGAAACGCTTTTGCCTGGATGTGAAACACATGACTTTTGCGGGAAGGACCAGGAATTACAATCCCACCAAATGCTTGGAAAGAGGAGAACCAGAATATCCAGGAAGAGCTACAATGATAGCCACTGGACATTAGGACTCTGGACATTATGGACACCTTTCTGCAATGTTCATACATCCCATTGACAGATCTGAGTCGACTTCTACAGCCAGAGACCCAACTCAGAGGAAATGTTAACATCTCACCAGCCAGAACTGTCCTTACTTTCCCCCTGAATCAGCAGGCTCCCATGTCCCTACGAGGATTCTCAATGCTTTGTCATATCTGAATTTCCTCCTCTCTCCAAAAGAGCAAAGAAACTTTGGAGGTGATGAAATTTAAGATTTTCCTTGCGATGCCTCCGTTTGGAAGGGCCCCGGGTCCCACTTAGCTCTATTAGCTCTGGCACCTGATCAGCAGGAAAAGATGAAAGCAATCAGTGGTTTGGGGGCATTTGAGTAACTTGGTACATTTAATGAGAAAAGTACTTTGTATATTCTAGTCTAAGTGAAAGTTAACAGTTCAATTTTATTTCAAATTTGGCAACAGGTTTTGATTACTTGAAATATGAGAAACTGTTATAAAGTGGAGAATAAGTTCTTAAAAATCTTTTTAAATATGTCTTTCCACGTTCTTGCTTAGTGTGCAGCCTATACACTGTTACATGCATAACCATAGCAGCAGGCATCATTAAGTATAAGTGCCTAGAAAATTCTCCCAGTGTTCAGGACTGGCTGTATGCTGCGTTTATAATGCTGAAGACAGTTATACAAGCAGGATTCACTCAGGGAGGGTTTTCCTCCATGAGACACTGTACCAGTAACTTGATTTTTCTGTAGAAAGAGACCTGTGTGGCTTCATAATTCCTAGCTTACATATAATATTTTATTTCCATTTTTAAAAAATGTAAGAAACTCTTTTATGATAGTGGCAAAATTCAGGTGGTTTCTTTAAGCAGGTTTTATCAGCAATATTTGATAAGACTAAGGAAAAGTCTTCCAGGATCTTGGTAGCGTTTTGGAAGAAAACAAACCTAGAGATGTCTGTTTTGCACTAGTTATCACAGCAGAAAACAAGAAAGATGGATGCTAAGTATGAATCTTTCATAAACCAAAGGCTGCCCATATTGGCCCATATCAGAAACCAGTAAAATTAGTGAGGTCATTGTTTCAGACTGAATTAAGATTTTTGTTATTCTCCAGGTGCAAAAATGTAACTTTTGCTTTTTATTTTCATAGGAAAAGGCAATCTTTTTGGCTCCAGCCAAATAGAATTTTAGTCAATGAAATATACATGGATTATCAATGTAGGGATCAAGTTTCTGTTAACAGGTGGATGGCATGCAGAAGCAAAGAAAGGGGCTGCACAAATGTATTTGAGGTTTTAATCAGACCCACAACATATGATAATGTTCTGAGTGATTGATGAGCCCCTAACTATATCAGGGTTTTGTCTGTTATAACATGGCAAGAGGCAGGAAACGGCGTGCATTTATGAACATGTGGCAGGCTCTGACAGACCATAGACCTGAGCAGAGAC
The DNA here is from genome assembly GCF_004348235.1 of Phoca vitulina. Classification (NCBI taxonomy): domain Eukaryota; kingdom Metazoa; phylum Chordata; class Mammalia; order Carnivora; family Phocidae; genus Phoca; species Phoca vitulina. The sequence goes on from NW_022589712.1 coordinate 8,660,929, forward strand.
TATTCATCTGGTAAGAGTAGTTGCAATTTATTGAATAGTTAGTACATGAAAAGCGCCAAGTATGGTAGACAGGTTATACCGGGAGCCCTCACCATGGTCTCTTGAGGAATTATCCCAGTTTCACCCCTTCCTACTGTGTCACTTTGGGAAAGTTACCTCACCACTTCCGCCTTGGTTTTTGTGCATACAGATGGCCTAGAACAGAGTCTGGTGTCGATTCATTCAACTGTGTGCCAGACACCATTCCAGGCACTAAGGTACCGCAGATCCTCCCTGTGCTCTTAGAGTTCCCATTTGAGATGGTTAATTTTACATGCCAGGTTGATTGACCAGATATATCTGGTAAAACATTATTTCTGGGTGTGTCTGTGAAGGTGTTTCTGGAAAAGACTAGCATTTGAATGGGTACACTGAGTAAAGCAGACAATGCTCGCAGTGTGAGTGGGTTTCGTTCCAACCTTTCAAGGGCCTGAATAGAATAAAAGGGTAAAGGAAGAGCAAAGTTGCTCTCTCCTTGAACCAGGACATCTACTTCTCCTGTCCTTGGACATTGAGTCTCCCATTTCTCGGGCATTCAGACTCTGAATTGCACCACTGGCTTTCCTGGTTTTCCAGCCTGCAGATGACAGACCATGGAACTTCTTGGCCTCCATAATCCTGTGAGCCAGTTTTTATAATAAATCTATCTATCTATCTATCCATCCATCCATCCATCATCCATCCATCCATCCATCCATCATCCATCCATCCATCATCCATCTATCTCCTATTGCTTCTGTTTCCCTGAAGAACCCTGACTAAAACACCACTCCAGTGGGTAGAGACTGAAAGTAAACAATAAACATAGTATGTTACAAGATGGTAAGTGTTGTGGAAAAAAGAAAAAAGAGCAAGGTAAGGGGTATATGGAGTGCCTGGGTGAATGTAGAGGTGGAGATGGGAATCTTAAATAGGGTTGTAGGGAGAGGCCTCACTGAGAAGAGACATCTGAACAAGGACTTAAAGGAGGAGAGGGAGTCAGCTTCGCAGATATCTAGGAGATTTTTCCAGAAAAGGGATATGCTCTAAAACAATGATTGGGAAGCATTTGCAGCATTAAAATGTCCATATTAAGAAGGAGAGAGGTTCCTGCGTGGCTCAGTTGGTTGGGCATCAGATTCTTGATTTCTGTTCCCTTTGTGATCTCGGGGTCAGGGGATTGAGCCCCGCATCAGGCTCTGTGCTTGGGGCAGAGTCTTCTTGGGATTCTCTCTCTCTCCCTCTCCCTCTCCCCCCACTCTCATGTGTGCATGCTCTCTCTCTCTCTCAAATAAATAAAATCTTAAAAAAGGAGAGATTTCTCAAGTCATTGACTTAAGGCTTTATCTTAAGATGTTAGAACAAGAATACATTAAATCTGAAGCAAGAAGAAGAAATAAAATAATAAATATAAGAGTAGGAATCAGTGAAGTTGAAAACATAAAATAGCACAGAAAATAAAAACAAAAGCTTCTCCTTTATTTTTTTAAATTTTAATTCCAGTATAACTAACATACGACGTTATATTAATTTCAGGTATATAGTATAGCAAGTCAACAAATATATACATTACTTAGTGCTCATCACCATAAGTGCCCTCTTAATCCCATCACCCATTTCACCCATCCCCCCAACCAACCTCCCCTCTGGTAACCATCAGTTTGTTCTCTAGATTTAAGAGTCTCTTTTTTGGTATGTCTCTTTTTTTCTTCATTTGTTTTTTTTCTTAAATTCCACATATGAATGAAATCATATGGTATTTGTCTTTCCTTGAGTGACTTATTCACTTAGCACAATGCTCTCTAGATCCATCTATGTTGTTGCAAATGGCAAGATTTCATTCTTTTTTACAGCTGAGTAATATTCCATTGTATGTATATACCACATCTTCTTTATCTATTCATCTATCAATGGACAAAGGGCTGCTTCCATAATTCAGCTATTGTAAATAATGTTGCAATAAACATAGGGGTGCGTATATCTTTCCAAATTAGTATTTTTGTACTCTTTGGGTAAAAACCCAGTAGTGGAATTACTAGATCATACGGTAGTTCTATCGTTAATTTTTTGAGTAAACTCCATACTGTTTTCCACACTGGCTACACCAGTTTGCATTCCCACGAACAGTGCAAGAGGGTTCCTTTTTCTCCACATCTTTGCCAACACCTGTTGTTTCTTGTGTTTTTGATTTTAGCCATTCTGACAGGTGTGAGGTGATATCTCATTTTGGTTTTGATTAGTGTTTCTCTGATGAGGAGTTATGTTGAGCATCTTTTCATGTGTCTGTTGACCATCTGGATGTCTTCTTTGGAGAAATGTCTGTTCACGTCTTCTGCCCATTCCTTAATTGGATTATTTGTGTTTTGGTGTTGAGCTGTATAAATTCTTTATATATTTTGGATACAACCCTTTATCAGATATGTCATTTGCAAATATCTTCTCCCATTCAATAGGTTGTCTTTTAGTTTTGTTGATTGTTTCCTTTGCTGAGCAGAAGGTTTTTATTTTGATGTAATCTCAATAATTCATTTTTGCTTTTGTTTCCCTTGCTTCAGGAGACATATATAGAAAAATGTTGCTGCAGCCAACGTCAGAGAAATTACTGACTGTGCTCTCTTCTAGGATTTTTATGGGTTCAGATCTCACATTTAAGTCCTTAATCCATTTTGAGTTTACTTTTCATGTATGGTGCAAGAAAGTGGTTCGGTTTCATTCTTTCGTATGTAACTCTCCAGTTTTCCTGAAACAATTTGTTGAAGAGATGTCTTTTTCCCATTGCATATTCTTGCCTCCTTTGTCAAAGATTAATTGAACATATCATCATGGGTTTATGTCTGAGCTCTCTATTCTGTTCTATTGATCTATGTGTCTAATTTTGTTCCAGTACCACGCTTTTGATTATGAGAGGTTTGAAATATATCTTGAAATCTGGGATTGTGATACTTGTAGTTTTGTTCTTTTTTTTCAAGATTGCTTTGCCAATTTGGGGTCTTTTGTGGTTTCCATACAAATTTTAGGATTATTTGTTCTAGTTCTGTGAAAAATGTTGTTGGTATTTTGATAAGGATTGCATTAAATCTGTAGATTACTTTGGGTGGCATGGACATTTTAACAATATTTGTTCTCCAAATCCATGAGCATGGAATATCTTTCCATTTGTTTCTGTCATCTTCAATTTCTTTCATCAGTGTTTTATAGTTTTCAGACTACAGATCTTTCACCTCCTTGGTTAAGTTTATTCCTAGATATTTTATTATTTTTGATGTAATTGTAAATGGGACTGTTTTCTTAATTTCTCTTTCTGATAGTTCATTATTGGTGTATAGAAATGGAATAGATTTTTGTATATTGATTTTGTATCCTGTGACCTTACTGAATTCATTTATCAGTTCAAGTAGTATTTGGTGGAGTCTTTAGTGTTTTCTATATATAGTATCATGTCATCTGCAAATAATGAAAGTTTTACTTCTTCCTTACCAATTTGGATGCTTACCAATTTGGATGCCTTTTATTTCTTTTTCTTGTCTGATTGCTGTGGCTAGGACTTCCAGTACTATGTTGAATAGAAGTGGTGAAATAGATATAAAAGACATCCTTGTCTTTTTCCTGATCTTAGGGGAAAAGCTCTCAATTTTTCCCCATTAAGGATGATATTAGCTCTGGGTTTTTCATATTTAGCTTTTATTATGTTGAAGTATGTTCCCTCTAGGCCTACTTTGTTGAAGGTTTTTATCATGAATCAATGTTGTACTTTGTCAAATGCTTTTTCTGCATCTATTGAAATGATCATATGGTTTTCATCCTTTCTCTTGTTGATGTGATGTATCACGTTGATGGATTTGCAAATATTGAACCACACTTGCATCCCATGCATAGATCCCTCTTGATCATGGTGACTGATTTTTTAAATGTATTATTGGATTTGGTTTGCTAATATTTTGTTGAGGATTTTTGCATCTATGCTCGTCAGAGCTATTGGCCTGTAGTTCTCTTGTTATGTGGTGTCTTTATCTGGTTTTGGTATCAGGTTAATGCTGGCCTCATAGAATGAGTTTGGAAGTTTTCCGTCCTCTTCGATTTTTTGGAATAGTTTGAAAGAATAGGTGTTAACTCTTATGTAAACGTTGGGTAGAATCACCTGTGAAGCCATCTGGTCTTGGACTTTTGTTTGTTGGGAGTTTTTTGATTACTGATTTAATGTCCTTGCTGGTAATTGGTCCATTCAAATTTTCTATTTCTTTCTGATTCAGTTTTGGGAAGTTATATATTTCCAGGAATTTGTCCATTTCTTCTAGGTTGTCCAATTTGTTGGCATATAATTTTTCATAATATTATCTTATAATCCTTTGTATTTCTATAGCATTGGTTGTTATTTCTCCTCCTTCATTTCTGACTTTATTTATTTGAGTCCTCTCTCTCTCTCTTTCTCTCTCTCTCTCTTTATGAGTCTGGGTAAAAGTATATCAACTTTGTTGATCTTTTGAAAGAACCAGTTCCTGGTTTCATTGATCTGTTCTGTTGTTTTTTAGTTTCTATTTCATTTATTTCTGTCTAACCTTTACTATTTCCTTCCTTCTACTATTTTTGGGTTTTCCTTCTTTTTCTAGCTCCTTTAGGTGTAATGTTAGGTTGTTTATTTGAGATTTTTCTTGCTTCTTGAACTGGGCCTGTATTGCTATAAAGTTCTCTCTTTGAACAGCTTTTGCTGCATCCTGAAGTTTTTGGGCCATTGTGTTTTCACTTTCATTTGTCTCCATGCATTTTTGGATTTCTTCTTTGATTTATTGGTTAACTAATTCATTGTTGAGTAGCATGTTATTTAACCTCTATGTATTTGTGTTCTTTCCAATATTTTTTCTTGTGGTTGGTTTCTAGTTTCATAGCATTGTGATCAGAAAAGATACATGGTATGACTTCAGTCTTTTTGAACTTGTTGAGACTTATTTTGTGCCCTAATTTGTGATCTATTCTGAGAATGTTCTGTGTGCACTTGAAAACAATGTGTGTTCTGATTTTTTTGGATGGAATGCTCTGAATATATCTGTTAAATCTATCTGGTCCAATGTGTCTTTCAAAGCCACTATTTCCTTGTTGGTTTTCTATCTGGATGATCTATCCATTATTAAGTGGGATGTTAAAGTCCCCCACTATTATGGTACTGCTATCAATTACTTTCTTTATGCTTGTTATTATCTGCTTTATGTATTTGGGTATTCCCATGTTGGGTCAATAAATATTAATAATTGTTATATATTCTTGGTGAATTGTTCCCTTTATCATTATGTAGTGTCCTTCTTTGTCTCTTGTTACAGTCTATTTTAAAGCCTATTTTGTCTAACATAAATATTGCTACCTTGGCTCTCTTTTCACTTCCATTGGCATGACAAATACTTTCCCATCCCTTCACTTTCAATCTGCATGTGTCTTTAGGTCTGAAATGAGAACAGAATGAGAGATTAAAAAAATAGGTCTGAAATGAGAATAGAAGGAGAGATAAAAAATTCCTTAGACAAACAAAAGTTAAAGGAATTCATCACCTTTATTAAAAAAAACCTTCTATTGTAGGCAGCATATACATGGGTCTTGTTTTTTAACACATTTCATCACCAATGCCTTTTGATTATGGAGTGTTTAGTCCATTTACATTAAAAGTAATTATTGATAGTTGTGTACTTATTGCCATTTTGTACTCGTTTTATGGTTGTTTTTGTGTAGTTCTTTGTACTTTTCTTCTCTTGCTCTCTTCTCTCATGGTTTGCTGGCTTTCTTTCATGATATACTTGGATTCTTTTTTCTTTATTTTTTGCATATCTATTACTGGGTTTTGATTTGTGGTTACATTAGGTTTGTATATAACATCTTCTGCATATAGCAGTCTATATTAAGTTGATGGTCACTTAAGTTTGAGTCCATTCTTTACTCCTCTCCTTCTCATGTTTTAGGTATATGATATCATACTTTACTTCCTTTTATTTTGTGAATCACTTGAATGGTTTTTTTAAAAGATTTTATTTATTTATTTGAGAGAGAGAGAGCACGAGCATGGGGAGGGGAAGAGGGAAAGAAAGAAGCAGACTCCCCACTGAGCAGAGAGCCTGACTTGGGGCTCAATCCCAGGACCCTGAGATCATGAGCTGAGTGGAAGGCAGATGTTTAACCTACTGAACTACCCAGGCGCCCCTCCCTTGACTGATTTTAATAGATATACTTAATTTTACTGCTTTTGTGCTTCCTACTTTTCTTACTCGTAATTATAATCTTTCCTTTCCACTCAAAAAGTCCCCTTTAACATTTCTTATAGGACTGTTTAGTGGTGATGAATTCCTTTAACTTTTGTTTGTCTAAGAAATTTTTTCTCTCTCCTTCTATTCTGAATGATAGCATTTCTGGTTAGAGTATTCTTGGTTGCAGGTTTTTTTCTTTTAGCACTTTGAATATATCATGCCACCCTGTTCTGGCCACAAAGTTTCTGCTGAAAAATTAGCTGATAGCCTTATGGGGTTTCCCTTTGATGTAACTGTTTTCTTTTCTATTGTTGCTTTTAAGATTCTCTCTTTATCACTGCATTTTGCCATCTTAATTACTATGTGTGTTGTTGTGGACCTCTTGGGCTGATTTTGGGGGTCTATCCCTGCCTCCTAGATTTGGATTTCTGTTTCCTTCCCCAGATCTGCAAAGTTTTCAGCTGCTACTTCTTCAAATAAATTTTCTATCCCGTTTTTTCTCTCTTCTTCTGGTATACCTGTAATGTGAGTGTTATTATGCTTGATGATGTTGTTGAGTTCCCTTACCTATTTTCATTTTTTATTTTTCTTTTTGCTCTCCCCTGTTCAGCTTGATTATTTTCCATTATTCTGTCCTCCAGATCACTGATCTGTTCTTCTGCTTCCTCTAGTCTACTATTTCTTCCATTTGGTATATTTTTAATTTCAGTTATTGAGTTCTTCATCTCTAATTGGTTCTTTTTTATGTTTTCTATCTCTTTGTTGAGGGTCTCACTGAGGTCCTCCATTCTTTTCTCCAGTCCAGTGAGTATCTTTATGACCATTACTTTAAATCTTTATCAGGCATATTACTCATCTACATTTCACTTAAGGCTTTCACTGTGATTTTGTCCTGTTCTTTCATTTGGGACATATTACTCTGTATCCTCATTTTTTTATAACTCTCTGCATCTGTTTCTATGTGTTAGGAAAGTCAGTCATGTCTCTTGTTCTAGAAAATACTGGCCTTATGAAGAAGAGGTTCTGTAGTGCCCTGTAATGCAATGACTCCTGTTCACCAGAACCCGGTGCTTCAGGGGTGTCTCCTACGTGTGTTGCATGTGCCCTTTTGTGGCTGAGCCTCTTTTGTCTTTAATCCAGCCATCTGCAATGACTCTCTTTGCCTGTTGTAGCCAGGGTTTGGTCCCTGGGTTGTTAGCTGGCCAGTCTGGGGCCACCTGAGGCTTGAGTTGAGTCAGACCAGGCATTTGTCAAAACTGTGGTAGCTGAAGGGTGCTCTTCCTATATTGTCCCCCTGAGAAGCTTTTATTGGTGGGTGGAGCCTGCCCTCAGACCAGATGTCAGCCCCCAGCCAACTACTGGAGCCACAGATGAACGGATGTGTATGATTTTCTTTCCTTCTCCCCTTGGCAGGAGTCACTTTGGGGTGGTGCTGACTCCTGTTGGAGCTGCTGGCACACTGCCATGCTTGTGGGGCCGATTTGGGTGGACTCCTGCCAAGGGTGTGTTGGAGGGGGCAGGACCACAGAAGAGTGTGGGGACAGGGCACACTGTTAACTAGGTGGAGTGATGCACTGTTTCCTGCAGATGTCCAGTTATCTAGGCTGGAGCACAGGGAAGGGAAATGGCACCTGTCAGTCTTTTGTTCTTAGAGAAGTCCCCCAAAGATCCATGACCCTCCAGCACATGCTTTGAGATTAGTAAACAAATCTCCCTCCTATATACCTCAGGCATTTTTCAAATGGCTGCTTGTATGCTACATCTCCATGGGCTGTTTTTTGGGCTAGTTCTTAAAGGAGGGAACTCAGTTTCCTATTCTCCTCTGGCTCTCCTAGAACTGAGCCCACTGACTTTTAAAGTTCTAGGTGTTAAACCCCAGTGATTTTAAGTTTTCAAAGCCAAATGTTATGGGGATTCATTTTTCCAATGCAGGTCCCTCATGCTTGGGGTGCCTGTTGTGGGGTCTGCTCCTCTCCCCTCTCCACATCAGAGGCATCCTTCCCTCCCTCCCACAGACAATCCTGTGGGTCCTTTTAGTTGTGTCAACTGTGTCTCCACCCTTCCTACCCTCTTCAGTGTCACCCCTTCTTTACATTTATCTGTGGGGAGTCTGTTCTGCCAGTCTTTTGGTCATTTTCTTGGTTATTTAGACTGATGTGAGTGTTTTATAGGTGAATCCTTGGGATGAGGTGAGGATCCTCCTACTCCACCATTTTCCCTGGAAGTCTCCAAAAGCTATTCCTTTAAAAATATCAATCAAATTAATAAATATCCAGACAGACTAAGCAAGAGAAAGAGAAAGCAAAAATTACTCATGTTAGAAATGAATGAGAGGACACCACTACCATAGAGATATTAAAATAATAATAAAAGAATGCAATATTGGGGCACCTGGGTGACTCAGTCAGTTAAGTGTCTGCCTTTGGCTCGGGTCATGATCCCAGGGTCCTGGGATTGAGTCCTACATCTGGCTCCCTGCTCAGTGGAGAGCCTGCTTCTCCCTCTCCCACTCCCCCTGCTTGTGCTCTCTCTGTGTGTGTGTGTGTGTAAAAAAAAAATCTTTAAAAATAAATTGACAAGTCCAGTGCTGGCAAAGATGTAGAGAAACTGAAATTCTCATACATTACTGGTAAGAATGCAAATGGTACTGCCACTTTGGGAAACAGTTTGACAATTCTTACAAAGTTAAACATGCATACATTTACCACATTACTAAGGAAGTCTTCTCCTAGAGAAATAAAAACTATGTTCGCACAAAATCCGGTACATGAACGTTTATAGTAGTTTTATTCATAATCACCCTTAAATTAGAAATTACTCACATGTCTTCACCTGGTAAATGTATACTCAAACCTTGACACACTTATATAATGGGATAGCAACCTACAAAATTGAGAAGGTATTTGTAAATCATATATCTGATAAGGGATTAATATCTAAAATATATAAAGAACTCGTACAACCCCATAGAAAAAACCTCTAATCCAATTAACAAATGGGCAGAGGATCTGAATAGATATTTTCTAAATAAAATATACAAATAGCCAACAGGTACATGAAAAGGTGCTCAACATCACTCATCATTAGGGAAATGAGAATCAAAAGTATAATGAAGTACTACCTCACACCAGTTAAAATGGCTCATATCAAAAAGGCAAGAAAAAACAAGTGAGGATGTGGAGAAAAGGGAACCCGGGTGCACTATTGGTGGGAATGTAAATTAGTGCAGCCACTATGGAAAACAGTATGGAAGTTCCTCAAAAAGTTAAAAAATAGAAATACCATATGTCCCAGTACTTCTACTTCTGGGTATTTATCCAAAGAAAATGAAAACACTAATTTGAAAAGATTTGCACCCTTATGTTTATTGCAGCATTATTTACCATAGTCAAGATTTGGAGGCAATCTAAGTGTCCATCCATAGATGAATGGTAAGAAGATATGGTGTATATATACATGGTGGAATATGACTCAACCATAAAAAAGAAGAAAATCCTACTATTTTTGATGACAAAAATGGACCTTGAGGGCATTCTGCTAAAGGAAATAAGTCAGACAGAGAAAAACAAATACCACATCATTTCATTTATATGTGGAATCTAAACAAAACAAAACAAAACAAAAACAGAAACCAAAAAACTGAACTCATAGATACACAGAACAGATAGGTGGTAGTTGGGAGTAGGTGAAATGGGTCAAGAGTCAAAAAGGTACAAACTCTCAGTTATGAATAAATAAGTCCTGGACATGTAATGTAAAGCATGGTAACTATAATTTTAAAAAAAGAAAGTGAATAAAATCATATGGTACTTACACACAGTGGAATGTTATTCAGCCTTACAAAAGAAGGAAATCCTGCCATTAGCAACAATATGGGTGAATCTGGAGGCCATTAGATTAAGTGAAATAAATTGGACACAGAAGGACAAATACTACACAACGCCACTTATATGAGGAATCTAATCAAACCCATGGAAGCAGAGAGTAGAACCGTGGCTTCCAGGGGCTAGGTGAGACATTGAGTCAAAGGGTACAAAGTTTCAATTATGCAGGATGAATAAGCTCTAGAGATCTACTGTCCAGAATAGTGCCTATAGTTAATACTACTGTGTTGTATACTTAAAATGTTGCTGAGAGGTAGATCTTCTGTTAAGTGTTCTTATCACAAAAAATAATAATAAAAAAAGATGGTGGAGGGAACTTCTGAAGGTGACAGATATGTTTACGGCATAGATTGTGGTGATGGCTTCTCGAGTATATACTATCTCCAAACTCATGGAGTTCTATACACTAATTATATGCGGGTTTTTTTTGTTTGTCAATCATACCTCAAAATGATTTAAAAACCAAAAAATAAAAAATAATAATAAAAACAAACAAGGAATGAATCTGTATTTGGAAGAGTCCTTGGCACTTGGTAAGGACTTACTGAAATTGACTATTATGGATGTGTGTATGGATGCATTAATAATCTATACCTTGTATTTTGATTGTGAACCAATCTATATACAATCATACAATTTATTTTACAACTCAATAATTGCCAATTAACTCAGAAATACCCTGACTACAGATAAAACCTTATATAAATACCAAGAAAATCTTCTGGACTGGTCAACAAGTTTTGTACCTCTCAGACCACCATTTGTTTCTCATTAACTAGAGCATTCCCAGTGGGGAAACGGCATTTTCCAATTCAGTATCAAAAACAGAACAGAACCCTGGTCACCAAATAAATATTTCCTATAAAACAAGGCAACCCAAAAAATGCTGTAAATGGAATTTAGAGTCTCAAAGCAGCTGTGCTTCACATAGAACAGAACAATCGAGATGACAGCACAGAGATACAAATAAACACAAAGTATTTAGAATTTAGATGCAATTTTCCCAATCTTTTAAAGAAGTCCAGCTTTTCAAGTTTTGTTTTAGTGTAGACTGTGAACTCTGAGATGGACAGGAGCTATGTATAGACCTACATTGTATGTATACGTATATATATGTGTATATACGTACATGTATATGTACATTCATCCATATCCCCTGGCACATATTGCCTTTGAAAGTTTGTTGAATCAAAGAAGGGATGGATCAACACGTTGCTTCTAAACATCATCACATGCTGAGGGCACAAGTCAGATTCACCCACTCTCCCAACATTGCCCTAAGTCTGAAGTTGAAGCCAATGAAATCCTGTAAAGTGAAGTGTAATGCCAGGGACTCCGCACCCACACATGCTCATTCCTGAATGAACCTCAGACTTCTAGAGCAGGACTATCTCCCATATAGAACCTTCAAGATCCATCTTGCAACTCACCATCAACTTCCCCTACTTTTTCAACTGAGGCAAATCCATAAATTTCCAAACCTTCAAGGAGGTGGTAGTGGGATGGGGCTTATTAAGGTCTTGTAGGGTGCAGATGGTCTGTATGCCATGCCTGTATGGAGCCAAGTGGGAGAGCAGCGAAGACAATGCCCTGGCTCCATACTGAGGCAGGGACAGAAGGGACGCAAAGCTCCTCTGAATCTGACGTCATAGGAGGCGGACTGGAAAAGTGACCAGAAGTAATGCCAGGGTTAACCCAGCCACAGGAAGAGTGGAATGGGTGCTTTTTTCCTTAAATTTGACTAAATCTTTGAGAGCAACAAACACACCTCTCTCCCTTTGGTCTCAGCGGCAGCTAGCACAGTTCTGACTACATAGCAGAAGCTTGTGAACAAATCCTTGATAAATTGAACTAAATGAGGACTTAGTGCTGAAAGAAGCCAGATTTGTCAACTAAACCCCAAAACTGGACCCTGCTGGGTAGAAAACACTGATTTGATTCAAACAATCATTTCCCCTCAGTTCTGACCACATATCAGGGAGCCTTGAGAGTAGAAGATTAGTTCTTTTTTTTTTAATTTTATTTTATTATGTTATGTTAGTCACCATACAATACATCATTCGTTTTTGATGTAGTGATCCACGATTCATTGTTTTCGTGTAACACCCAGTGCTCCATGCAGGAGATTAGTTCTTGCCAAGAATCCAAACGAAGAGACATTCACAATGCAAGACGGCAAGCAGGTTTGAACCTGACTGCTGGCACTATTCAACCAGAGAAATGCCCAGAAATAGACGTTGACAGTGACGCTCTGGTCAAATGCCGGTTGTTGAGGTAAAACCGCCTTGACCGATTAGCTGTCTGTCATGGTTCAGAAGAAGCTGAGTGGTAGCCTCTGTGCTCATATTGTCACACCTGCCAGGGAGAAGAGTGGGACCCATGACTCGGTATGTGGCTTTGGCAGGTTATTTCAAATTTCAGGGTCTCAGTTTCAACTCTATAATGATTTAGGTGAAATGCCCTGTGAAGTCTCCACCAGCTCCAGGAAGAGGAGGGAGTTTGAAGTCCCTTTCTATTTAAACAAGTGCTCTAAAAATTGCCCTTAACTCATTTTTGCTAATGATATCATAATGTGCTAAGTGTAACTAATGACTGTGAAAAATGAGTTATCAATTCCCAGGTGTGGTGCATGCTTCCTTCACCCTGCTGTCTACTGCAGAGGCGACCTGCTTCAACCTCATCAGCCAGCCTCCTTACCTACCACCTGGCTTCCAGATGGGTTTGGATGATGGGGAGCTGGCAGGAAATAGGAAGAAGAAGGAAGGGAAAAGGAGGAAACCAGGCATGGTCCCTTGACTGAGGTCATGCTTCTCTAAAACTGGACTTCTCTATGAGACCCTCCCTCTGGATCTGCTAGTCATTCTTTCCTCTGGCTCTCCAGGCTCAGGGGCAGTCACAGTCAGTACTGATACAGTATTTCATGGGGTCTCCACCCGCATCTACATAACCAGTCCCCTTTCTCAACCTCTTGAATGATTCTAATTTGAATGTGACATCTGTTCACTGTTGAGATGCTGATCCACCATCACTGTGGCTTATACAAGTTAGTCAGTAATAAATGTTTGCTTAATTGATGAAATATGTATAAGTCTATGTCTGCTTTGAAGCCTGTATCATCTTTGAAAAGGTCTGACTAAGGTTGTGGAGAGCAAGGATAGAAAATTGTGAGCAAACATCCTGGACCGAATAGCTTAGCTCTTCCCATATGTCTCTTGCTGTCTAAGCCTCCCTCTTGGTGTCACTGTTGAAGTCATGGTGGGTTTTACTCCCTTTATATCTGTCTATTATCTCTCTCTCTCTCTCTATCATCTATCTATATCTATCTATCTATCTATCTATCTATCTATCTATCTATCTATATCTATCATCTATCTATCTATCTATCTATCTATCTATCTATCTATCAATCATCATCTACCTATCTATCATCTATCATCTCCCTAAAGGGATAATCTGATGGATACATCTGAGGGTCCCTACAGTCATCCTCTAATTCCAACATCATTTTTGTCCCATGAGACTTGGGCAGGACAGCTCCTTCACAAAGCTTCTTTTCTCAGAGAAAGACAGCAGGTGGAAGTGCAACTTGCAGGTGCTTTGAAGAGTCTTGGCCTGTCCAGTACAAGTGGACTGCAAAGGCATGAAAACAGGTCAGGGGAGGAGTGGAAAGGCAAGCAGTCAGTATAGAGACCCATCTTTAGAATCCTTTCTAGCCATTCCTTCCCCAGTCTGAGACCCAGCTTCAACATAGACACTCCCAATACCTAGTGTCAACTGGCCTTCTGGAAGACTAGGTTAGGAGGAGATTTGGGGGGGCTGCTATTTGCATGGAGCTTCCTCCTCTGCTCAATTTTTCTTGCTCCTAATTGCAGTTCCCCTGCTTCTTGGCAAAAAGAAAGGAAGCATAATAGCCTTGAGTCACCAAGACTAATTATATTCTAGGTTCTATGTTACAATGGTATATAATGTATCTCAGGTATCAGGTCTCCAATTTCCAAAGGGAAAAAATTGCATAAATGAAAAACATTGTCACAGAACTGGAAATAGTCTAGCTGAAGACTTGGAGGAGATACTAACTGGAGACACTGGAGGAATTTCTCCATGCTAGTGGAACTTTCTTGAGATAATGATCCTGGCCTCAAATTCTCTGCCCTTTGAAAAAAGCTGAACAGAGCCAGTATATTGAAAGAAGCAGCACACCTAGAAGAAACGCAATCAGAGGAGAGCAACAGAGAATGCATTCAGTTATTCATTTGCTCATTCATTCTTTCACTGAAGACTTACTTACTGAACACCTGCTATGGGCCAGGCTCTGTGTGTGATGCCAGGACATGAAAGTAAATGCAATAGCAGACATGGCCTCTGCCTTCACGATGCTCATAACTCAGTGGGCAGTGGAGATTGGTATGGCAAGTTTCCAAAAAAAGATGGACATCAATTGATCTCTCTGTTGAAGGGGAGATACGCTTTGTGGTGGGAAAATGACAAAAGAGCCTTCAGTCACCCAAACATAAAATAAGTACCTAGTCAGTGTCTGGAAGGAGAAATGAAATCTAGCTCTCTGGTCTCTGGAAGAAAAAACCTTGCTGTCCCTCCCCTCTTCCCTGGTGATATCTGGGCTTGAAAATGGGTGACTAGTTGGGTGGGTGGGTTTGGACTGAGGTCAGTAGCCCCTTGGTTGGGACATGATCTAGACTCTCTTATTGTGGTGTTAATGTTATAGCAACATAATCAACTAGGAACTGCCTCAGTGGCTCAGTAGGTTAAGCATCTACCTTCCACTCAGGTCTTGATCTCAGGGTCCCCTGCTCAGCAGAGAGTCTGCCTCTCCCTCCCCCCTGATCATCCTCTCTCTTTCTCTCCCTCTGTCTCTCTCTCACACACACACATAAATAAAATCTTTAAAAAAAGACAATCAATTAGGGTAATCCTACTGAGTTCAAAGGCCAGGAAATGAGCATTATTTTATTTCTACTTGTACATGTCAAGTCTGAGATCCCATATGCCCAGGTAGAAACTCTCCAGGCTCAGTCGTTACTGGTGCTCCCTCCTACGCCCCACTTCCCTTCTCTCCCGCCAAATGGTATCCTAGGTCTGTCCCAGAACTGAGCATTTGAGCATCCTATCCCTGGCCCCCCAATTGCCTGTGACACAATCATCTGCTCTATTTATATTCATTCACTTTTACCACCTGACATCTTAATCTCTGTGAGGGCAGGGATTGTGTGTGTAGCCACATTACTTAGGGGAAAGTCTGGCACATATCTTGAATTTAACTGACATTAGCTGGATGAATGAGAGAAGGAATGACTGGTCACTAACTCTGCATTCACTCCCAGGCCAGCATGGCTGAAGGCAAACATGCTCTTGCTCCCTGCTGTGTGTCAGTGGGGGAGGGCTCGGGATGGGGGTCAGCTAGAAAGCTGTGAGCCCTTCGGGAAATTTACAAAAATTTCTCCATGAGCCCAGCTCCAGCTTTACTGGCTTACTATAGTCATCCTCATTCCACCATAGCCCCAGGGAAACGGGTAGGAATGGCCTGCACGGCCCATCTAGCATCTACCCACCATCTTGGGGGAAATGTTTCCTTCTCTACAGTAACTCTCAAAGCATTCATCTCCTGCCCTTGCATATCTCTTTAATGTGCTTGGACTTTTGAAAAGACAGTCAGAGGAGAAAGTTGTCTTCTGGTATTATCCGAAGTCCCTTAAGCAAAAACCAAGAAGACTTGGCTGCCATTTTGGAGCCAGAAAAGGAAGAACCATGTATGGAACAATTCAGGAAGGACAAGCTGGTGAGCAGCTCACCTCAAAACTGGAAAATACTTACCAGTTTCCATTGGGTTGAGCCACCGTAGAGACCAGGGCCTGGGGAAGCTGAGTGTGAGGTGGGTCACAGAAGCCTGGGTATGGTGGTGGTGAGACAAATACATGGGAATGAGGTGGAGGGCTGGGGGTTGGAGTGCAGGTGATTAATTCAGGGACTCAGCTCAAAGCAAAGCACAGTGTGAAGAAGTAGCTGAGGGGGCACCTGGGGTGATGGAAAACATTTTTTTAATTTAAATTAAAAAAAAATTTTAAGGTGAGAAAGACTAGATCATGTCTGAATGTTGGGGAAAAATCTTTCAAGACAAGAGGGAGACACCACAGCATAGAGATCGGGGCACTGGGCCTGGGTCTGGGGGGCATCTCAACAATAGGACGGGCATGCTGTAACCTCGTGGGAGACCGGTGCCTCCACCTGCTGGTTCTGTCTGCCTTGAGAGGTGAGGAGTCTCCTGAATAAGGGGCAGTGGAGGATGTAGGTGAGTGATGATGGGGAGTAGATGTCAGGACCCTGGAGACAGTCTGATAAACCTTTGTGGAAAACTGCAGGTTGCTGAGGGAATCCCAGACAGACTGGTGGGCTGGAGGGGCACGTTTTGCTCATTGAGAAGCTTGGATTGAAAAGCTTTGTCTTTTCAATTCCCATCTATATCTTAGCCATATGTTTACTCATTTGATGGATATTTACTGTGAGCCCACAGAGCCCACTCTGTGCAGGTAGGAGCAGAGAGGGGAGGAGAAAGGTCAGAGTCATGGCAGGGTCGTTGGTGTCAGTGGGTATGTTGGGGGCAGAAGTGGGGTGACCAGATCATGGGGCACCTTGGAGGCTGTCGAAAAGACCTAGGATTTGACTCTGAAGAAGCTGGGTATCTCAGAGCACTGAACAAAGTGCATCCCTTTGTTACTCCAGAGCCTGGAGTAAACTCCTCCAGCCCTTATAAGTGTTCAGGGCCAGTTACCTCCAGGGCTTTCAAGAACTTTCTCTTCTTTTTCTTTTCTTTTTTTTTTTTAAGATTTATTTATTTATTTATTTGAAGGGGGGAGGGGCAGAGGGAGAGAGAGAATCTCAAGTAGACTGCCCTCTGAGCACGGAGCCCAATGCAGGCTCGAGACCACGACCCTGAGATCATGACCTGAGCTGAAATCAAGAGTTGGACGCACAACCGAGTCACCCAGGCACCCCCCCCAAGAACTTTCTATCACTGGCTAACTCATTGTATCTTGTCCAGCTAGACTACGTTAACATCAGTTATTCATTTCATCATTGGCCTGGTAACAGAAAGCTTCAGAAAGACTGTGTATTGCTCTTATTTCTGTTCAAAATTTTAAAATTTCCTGGAGGATCTCAGACAGCAAAATGAATGTACTCATAGTGAACAAACACGAAATCCTCAATATATCCTAAGTGAAATTTTAAAATGACCAGTTGCCTAATACAGTGACTCCTTTTTCTTATTTGATTTCTCATTCACCTATGTGTATTTATCCTAACATGTCAGTGATTATCTTTTTCCACATGTAAACAGCCCCTGTGTAGGGGGCAGGCATAGGTAGCCTCGTTTCCACCAGGTGACAACCCAACATAGGAACAGCTGATTGGATCAGGATGTGGACCCTTGCCCAAGACATCCAATCAGAGCCTGCCGTGATGGTTAGAACTGGATACTGAGAGACTTGGAGAGCTGGTTGAGAGAAGCAGAGTTACAAGATCTTGTAGACAGATCATTGCACACAGGGCGGCAGATGGACACTTGTACACAGCGGCCCTATGTGAAGTCTAGGGGCTGGTGGCATTTGGGCATCATGTGTCTAGAGAAAGCCATCCGCAGGGAAGAGGATGCAGCCATGCATGGAAAGCAGGAGAGAGAACAGACCAGAGAGAAAAGGAGGCAAGAGCCACTACTCGCCAACCTGTTACTCTCAGCAACTCCCGTGCATTATTTCCTGCCCTGAGACTGCGTGGTCCGACCTTACGCAAACCCTTGATTTAGCTCTAGAGTTAGTTCTATTTTGAGCCATCAGATAATCTCTGCCTGCGAGAATATTGTTTTCCCAATCTAGACCAAGCATTTGTGTGTGTTAAATTCATTAGCTTCCAACTTTATATCAATTTTATTTCCCTTTTATCATAAACCCTTGTGTGCTTAGCTCTCATTATGATTTTTAAATTTTGTACATTAATAAGCTTACAACTAAGATTTAAAATCACACCTCTGTTCATAATAAGTAGGCTCTGTGGTTTCATACAATTTTACTGAGCTCTGCCTGATCTGAGAATGGTTGGAAATGGATGGTTGGGAAGACTTCTTACTTTCTAAACTCACTTCTTATCTCCAATTGCAAAATAGTTACACTTCAAGGAGATGATTTTAAGGCATCCACAATATGCAAGATGCTCCACAAGCATGGGCTGATTGATTCTATCAGCAGAATCCTCGTAATAGCGACTAAGAGCTGACTTCCATGCAGAGAGAGGAACCCCACTGTAACCCCATTCATCACCACATTCCCAAATTCCCCAGCCCCCTGAACTGACCAAGACATGTGACTTGAGTAGGTCAAAGGGGAGAAAATAAGTCAAAACTCATCTGGTAAAAGCTGGAAATTATGTTTTAACCAGATGGTAATAAATATGCATGAAGCCTCCCAAAGAGTGTGTTGCCTCCTGAGACTGTAGCACAAACAAAGAGTTTGTCAAACAGGAAAATTGGGAACCCAGGATCTAACACTCCGAGAATTCAGGCGTTAGGCGCTAGAGATGGTCAGAAAAAAAAAATATAACTCAAGTAAGAGAAAACGGAACAGACATCTATTAAGTAGGATGTGCTAGTTTTTAAATTAGGACTATGCTTTAACCTTTCAACCTCAAGAAAACAAATCCGTGGGGACACAAACTTTTTCTTATAGGGTGAGATAGTATTTTAGGTCTTGCAAACTACATAATATGGTCTCTGTCATATATTACTGGTTTTTTGCTCATCTGTCTGCTCTGTTTACAACCCTTTCAATGTGTAGACACTGTTCTGAGCTCACAGATCATAGAAAAACAGGTGGGGGCCTCCAATGGCAAGTTTAGACATTTCCAGGTATACTCGAGGCCTTTCAGTAATGGATATCGCGCTATTTTCCAACAAGGCTCGTCTGCTAATTGGACTCGTCTAAAACTTCATCACATTGAGCCAAATGTTCGGACGCCTGAGTGGCTCAGTTGGTTAAGCATCTGCCTTCAGCTCAGGTCATGATCCCGGAGTCCCGGGATCAAGTCCTGCATTGGGCTCCCTGCTCAGCGGAGAGTCTGCTTCTCCCTCTGCTCCTTACCCCACTTGGGCTCTCTCTCAAATAAAGAAATAAAAATCTTTAAAACAAAGACAACAACAAAAAAACATTGAGCCAAATGTTCTTTTCTTTTAATTCCCACTTGTGCCTACTTCTGACCTCTAAAGTTGGCAAGCTCTTCTTTCTCAGAGCCTTTGAAATAGATGAAGCCTTCTTTAGGGAATCAGTAAATTAATTTCCTCCTAACTTGATATGCAATGGTTTTGAGACTCATGGCATTTCTAGAACATGGCCTCCAGACCTGACACGGAACCACGGATGCAGCCACTGTGCACTCATTTGGACTGTTATGTAACCCCGTTTGGACAGAATATCGGTAACAATACCACCTACCCATGCTTACCTTCAGTGTTTTCTTTTTTGTTTTGGCTGCTCTGTCATCTGGAGTTTGTGGTAATTTCTATCAAAAAACCGTCAACATTTATTTTTAATAGAAGTTCAGATTTCCAGAATGAATTACAGTCTAAGGATGTAGGCAGGGCTCGAAAGTCATTGCATGAGCGAATGCCAGGGAATTTCTTCGGCTTTCTGTGAGGTGAGCATAAACTCCTTCTGAGGGACCCATGTCTTTTAGGATGTGGCATGAGCATCCGCCCCTTTGGGGGTGAGGCAAGGAACGCTCCCTTTAGGTGTGAATCGCAAAGGGGGTGGGGTGCCTGCCTCTCAGTGCTGATCTGGATCTCTGCGTCTTCCAAAGGGGACCCCATCACCAAGACAAGCTTGTGGAACAGACCAAATCGTTCTTCTCTCGTACATGCTAATGAATTATTTATACCCGAGGAGACACTTTCAGGAAATGTGCAATCTGCTGGTGCTCTCCCAACAGGGGCCTCATTTTGGCATCTTTCTCTGGTCTCTGATAGCAGGCGAATGGAGGCTGAAACCAGACAGAAGTTCGGAGGGGTGGGTGGGAGTAATGAAGGAAGCAACTTATGTGTTTATCAGGGAAAGTCACTATATTTAAAGACCATATCTTTTGCTCGGCATTGTGAAGTATGTTTGAATGTTATCTGTGTGAAAAATAAGGTTTTTAGACATCCTTTTTTTTTTTTTTTAAATAATCCCCTTTTCATGGACAAGAGCCCTAAAAGCTACTTAGAAGTTCCCATCCTGTTTTGCAAACTAAACTGTGAGTGACATATGAACTGGGTATCTAATCTGCTCCCTAAGGAATTCTAGTATCTTCCCAGGCTGTCGGAATGCTGCATTTTCTTTACTGCTGTTTATTGTGGAAAGGGGATCATGGAATCTAAGGAGAACATCAGCTTTCACGGCCTCATGGAAAGGACCCTGCCAAGTTTCCTTGTAAGTTTTACCTTTGAACCCACCAGATACATCAGGTCGCCCCTCAACACAGTACTGGCACTGAAAGGAATTGATTCCAGGAGGCTGGACTGCATTCTGCCACTAAATCATTCCACAGTGGCCTGGGGGCCCCAGAAAAGGGTACGCTTCTAGCTCCTTTCCCCACCCCCCTACTTCTCGTGTGCTGAAACCTTTATGAAAGAAGACAAAACCTTCATGCCATGGAGCTGCCTGAGGACACGGGATAGCCAAGCACACGGAAAGGCCACCATGTTTGAAAAAGAATTAGAATAACGGGTCTTTAAATAAATGTTCTTGTGTTGCCGTCCAAAGAGATAAGAGGCTCATATTTTGAGGAGGAGATACTCAGGCAGGAAAGGGGAAAGTATTTTTTTTTTTAAACTGGATTTTTAAATCATTTGGGATCTAAAGTCTTGATTATTCTGAAAACATACTGGATATGTCCCCATAGGGGCAAGTGGTAGTTTTCACCCAGGTCTGGACAGATTGTCTCCTTAGGTAGAAAGCACTCGGTCTGCACCTAGGTCACTGGTTTCAGTTGCTGTCACCGCCAGCTCCCCGTCATTCCCAGAGTCCAGCAGCGTTCACTCTGTTGTTCTCATTACGCAGAGCACAGGTCCTTTGGACACTTCTAAAAGACGTTCATTAACAGCACCTTTGCTCCAAAAAGTCCCACACGCATTTATCTAGTGAACAAGTACAAATGTAGCAACTTTAATCAATGTTCTTGCAGACAAGTGAGGATATGTATATGCCTATATACATATATATATATATATCAAAATTGAGAATTTACAAATATAATTTGATACATTTGGTCTAGCAGTGGGTACGCCCACGGGATAAATCTTAAGTAGGATATACTTCCTTTGGTGGTGTTTTTAGTAACTCAGTTCTACTGCACAGTGAGATATCTGAAGCTTAAATTCGGCTACTTTTAGAAGAGTCCAATGAGAAAAGAGAAAGCGTGTAGCATTCCATGAAGCAAGTCCAGCATGTTTATGCTGTTCCCTGGAGACACCGACATGTCTGAATTTTGTGCCTATAAAGTGTGAAGACCGCAGTGAGTCAGTGGGCAGCCCCAGTAGCTGTGTGTTTCTGCTGTCTCTGGCAGGTGCTATGATAATCAAAACATGTGGAGAAGCAAAGTTAACAGCAACATTGAATTCTGTGTGTAGTCCAGGCCAAGAAGTAGGACCGCGTTCCAGACCAGAGATGCCTGAGATGTCCAGTGTCCATCACGTGGCCTTGCCGGCACCCAGGGTCGATGGGGCTTGGGACACTATCTTTTCCTGCTCACAGTCCCTAGTGCAAGTTAGTCAAGGCGGCCGGATGGGTGAGCTCTCAGCATGATCTTCCCGTGGTTACCACTTCCCTGGAATGGAGACCCCACACTCATACCAGCCCACGTAGTAGTAGGGGGTTCCAAAACCAATGTTGCCGAAGCTGACGGGCTCCTGGCGATACTGGCGGAAGTAGCCTAGAAGGGTAAATGCAAAGGGAGGGAAAGAAAATGCATCTGTGATATTGTGATTGATAATAAGAAATCTATATTTGGTCTTTATCCCTGTTCCTGGCACACAACTCCTAAAACCCTAGGATTTCCTAAGTGATAGGAGTGGTAAAAGTATCTCAATATTCCTAACATACCTGAGTTTATGATGATGGGATTACTTTCAGAAAGCATCTATGGATGGAACTACTCACCAGAGAGGCCCGCCATGGGATTAGAGGGTGAGACTTTCAGTCCTACCTACTGGCCTCTGCAGAGGGGAAAGGGGCTGGAGATTGAGTGCAATCATGAAGGGACAATGATTTATTCAATCATGCCTCCACAAAGACCCAAAAGAACCAGGTTCTGAAAGTTCTGGGTCGGTGAACATATGCAGATGCTGGGAGGGTGGTGCTCCCAGAGAGAACACGGACATTCTGTGTCCTTTCCCCACACTGTGCCCTATGCATCTCTTCCATCCGGCATCCCCCAAATTGTATACTTTTATAATAAACTGGTAGGTAGCCTAGTAAGTAAAATGTTTCTCTGAGTCCTGTGAGCTGCTCTTGCAAATTAATCAAACCCAAGAAGGGGGCGGTAGGAACCTCCAATATGTAGCCAAGAGGTCACATGCTCAGATGGCACTCTGGACTTGTGACGGGCACTTGAAATTGGTCGGGGGAGGGTGTCAGTCTTGTGGGACTGAGCCCTTAACCTGTGCGATCTGACGCCACCTCTGGGTACACAGTGTCAGAACAGACTTCAATTGTAGGACACCCAGCTGGTGTCCAAGAATTGCTACTGGTGTGGGGGGAAAACCCACACTTGGAACTGGTGTTACAATTGTAGCATCAAAAGCGCTCAAACCAACAGAAAAAATTCTCATCCTTAGAACCTCCATTCAGACAGAAGACCTCTGATAAACTGTTCTTACGACAAACGTTACTTCCAAATAAACACTACCATTTTTATGTGGGGGGTCACAATAATCCCTGGAGTTTATCCCAGGCATGATTTGGGGGGATAACCCAGTCCCCACACGTGTGTGACACAGATGGGAAAGCGTGTTCATTAGTGCCCTAATTCTCTCTCTCCACAAAAGAAAATCATTGGAGCCACTCGCTAGGGAGACTCCCTGCAGGGCAAAGAACTGTCAGAAAGACCCCCACCTGCTCCTCACAGCACTTACGGCCTTGCGAGTCGCCTAGAACCTCAAGCCTCCTGGTTTAATTCTTGAAGTCTGTGGTAGGCTTTTAGATCTTTCAGGGAAATCTCTCAAAGGAAAGAATGCTATAGCATTTTTGAGCAGATCTCCCTTAAAGTAAAAGGGAGGCCCCAACCTGTTCAAAAAAAATTTTTGGCAACTCCTCTCTGGCCCTGTTTACTCTTGCCAGATGAAAGGACACACGCCATCCTACCAGTGAGCATGCTGACTAGGCAGCACCTCTGCTCAGAACCAAAACCACAGTCACAGAAACACAGTAAAATATAAATCATGCATAGTAACCTTGGGTCAATGCAAGATCCTGAAAAAATTAAGAAATGTGGTATATTTTGTATACTGATTGTGATGGTTAGTTTTATGTGTCAATGGGGCTAGGCTATGGTACCCAGATATTTGGTCAAATATTATTCTAGATGTTTCTGAAAAATATTTTTAGATGAGATTAACCTTTAAATCATCACACTTTGAGTAGAGTAAGCTACTCTCTATAATGTGGGTGGGCCTCATCCAATCAGTTGAAGGACCTCATAGGAAAAGATTACCCTCCCTGACAAAGTGGGCATTCTGCCAGTAGACTGCCTTCAGACTCAAATTGCAACCCGGACTCTTCCTTGGGTCTCCAGCTTACTGGCCTGCTCTGCAGATTTTGGACTTGCCCGCCTCTATAATCATATGAGCCAACTCCTTAAGACACCTCTCTCTCAATCTCTCTTTCTCTCTGGTTCTGTTTTTCTGGAGAACTCTGACTAATACAATTACTTTTCTGTTCTGTGTATTTTACTCTACCTTAATTCTTTGAAAATAGGTAATCTGTGTTTACCAGCCTATGTTAATTTTTTTCCAAATTAAAAAAGTTGATAGGACATCTCATGTCTTGATATTGCCAGATCACTAGGAGTTGAGTGCATAATGGAAACAGTGTTGGACTTCATTCAGTTGTTCTGTTTATTTTTTTGTTCTGGCAGTTGAGGGAGTTAGTACCATACTGCAAGTTGTTAACCTTTGAGATTAATGTATATGTTGTCACCCTGTGATACCATCATGAAATAGTTGTTATGTTACCTCCTAAAGTATATGATAAGCTATGGTTGGTTTGTATGTTTGTTTACCTTTCCTTCTCTGCACCAATGTTCATGCTGTCCTCTGCCCAAAAGGCTCTATCCTCTGCATGTCTAGGTTTCTTAATGACTCAGCCCAGACTCCACTTCTTTCCTGACAGCCTCAAATAGCCTGCCTTCCTCGAACTCAGATAGTGACTACAATCTGCACAATTACCTAACAATAGGACAACTATGTGACATAACTCCTATCATTATCTGTACTTTAAGTTGTTCACTCCCAGTTACCTTTCACATATCTATTTTATCTTCCCAGTAATGGAGCAGAGAAGAGATTTTTCTGAGTGTAAGGACAAGGTCTTATATTCCTTTGTATCCCTGCCTCTCCTAGGTTCACACAATTCCAGCACATGGTTGGAATATTTTGTCGGTTCCTTATTTATATGATCCACAATGCTGCCAACAACCATCTTTAAAAGATAAACAAAAGGGAGAGCTATAGTGACTTCCTCCTTATATTAGCTCTCCTCTCCCAACCCCCAGGGTAGTATAATCAGGCCTTCGTTTGAATTACCTTGAATGGTAGGGAGAGCTTCTACATAGGACTGAGGTCCTGTTCTTCCATCAAGGTGTGAATCCACAAACTGGCAATGATCTTCACCTCTTCCCCAGCTGTCCCCAATGCTGTAGAATGTGTCTGCATAAGGGAATATCATGGGTTAGTGACTGGTCAAAAATGTACACCTGTTTTAAGATTTTGCACAAGCTTTGGAGACCATTCGAACTGGGTACTTAAACTTGGTGTGTCATACTTTCCATGTTGAAAAAATAGTGATAATGGCACCAACGTCAAAGTGTTGTAAGAATTCAGCAAGATCATGTATGCTAAATACTTAACAAGTCCTCAATAAATGGAAACTTAATATTATAGGCAGTTTCAGCTTATAAGTGGTAGGCCTTTTTACTCCTTGGTTTTATTTATTTTATTTATTTATTTTAAAGATTTTATTTATTTATTTGAAAGAGGGAGAGAGACAGCGAGAGCAGGAGCACAAGCAGGGGGAGTGGGAGAGGGAGAAGCAGGCTTTCCACCGAGCAGGGAGCCTACGTGGGGCTCAATCCTGGGATCGTGACCTGAGCTGAAGGCAGATGCTTAACGACTGAGCCACCCAGGCGCCCCTACTCCTTGGTTTTAAAAAAGGAATAGTTGAAACTGTGATAGGAATATATTATGAAATAATTACAAAAGGCATGAAGATCTGTAAAAAATAGAAGAACCTATTTTCATACATAACTAGAAGTAGGGTGTGTTGTCAGTGCATGAGCTGCTGTCCATGGTCCTGAACCACAGCTGCACAGTAGGGCAGTTGTTTCTATCGTCCCTGGGACACTGGAGCTGGCTGTGTAATTTCTGCCAGGAGTTCTGATGCAGGGGAGCGCAAGCTCAATGATAGGAGAGAAAAGAAAGAGCAGAAACAGACAGTAGGTGTTGGGAGAGGCATATACACTGAGAAACTGCCAGAGTGGAGAACGGTAGGAAAGAATTTGTTTCGACATTGTCTTTAAATGATCACCACTAGGAAGAAAAAAAAACCTATAGCAGCTGAGGAAAAGTTTTAAAAATGTATGTACTAAAAAATTAAAAGTGTGCAAGTTTAAAAATAAAAAACAGATTTGTGTAGGTGGCAGAATCAAAGCCAGCTGGGTAGAAACGGCGTTTTGAAATGTTAGTAGTTCAAGATGCTTGTGGTATTCTTTGTTTCAATCCCCTACCATAATGAAAACAATGTAATTTTTACTCAGACACAGAACAAGTAATACTGAGGTATGTTTCACCATCTAAAATTTTTTCTTCATTAAGGTATGCCAATGGCAAGGACGGGAGTGGGGGGAATCCTTGATGCTTCTAGCTTACACTCATACCTAATATTATTGAATTAATGGCAAAGAAAATTGGCCCTTACATTCCTAACAGAATTTTGGGGCTCGTTTCTAAAATGTAGTGGATTTTTGGGGTGCCTGGGTGGCTCAGTCGTTAAGCGTCTGCCTTCTGCTCAGGTCATGGTCCCAGGGTCCTGGGATCGAGTCCCACCGCGGGCTCCCTGCTCATCGGGAGCCTGCTTCTCCCTCTCTCACTCCCCCTGCTTGTGTTCCCTCTCTCGTTGTGTCTCTCTCTGTCAAATAAATAAATAAAATCTTTAAAAAAAAATGAAATAAAATGTAGTGGATTTTTAAAAATTATAGATAATGTATTTCTGGGTGTCAAAGTAAAAACTAGTAACTCCAAAGTAGAGCCTGAAAAACTGATTTGTGTTCAAGCCACAGTGAGATATGATGGGTCCACAGCTCGAATACATTCTGATGCACCTGCTATGTCAAGTTAGTACCTGGTAAAATATGTCAAGTTAGTACCTGATAAATGTCAAATTAGTACCTGATAAAATAAAAAATTTCCATACCTTCTCATACCACACCACTCTCAAAGACCTACCTTTCAGATTGTCACTAAGGTAGATCTTATACCGCAGTGAATTACAAAGAACAACTCCCACGAATTTTCTATACCATGTCCGCTTCACATACTGCCGGCCATGGCAGTCGGTGTAGCTAGGGTCATGTTTGAAAGCAAATGGGATCCAGATGGGCTCACCACCTTGACAACACAAGACACACTCTCTCAACCATGGGATTCCACGATGTTTATTCTCACCCAAAGTATCAGAGAATTTGACTTATTCATTGGCCCTTTCCCTCCTCTCAGGGCTTTTCCCACCTCCCCAGTGGGCACTCTTTCTCTCATTCCCCTTCTTTCTTGGCACTGAAGTACAACTGAGGAGCTCCTTTTACCTGAACATATTTAAAGTATGTGCATTTCTATAAGGGATTCTTGAAGTAAGAAAAAGCCTTTAAGCTTCAAGGAAAATGAGATATAATGGCATATTTGATCTTTTGGGATATGCTATCCTACCTGCCCCCTCCAGAAGTCCCTCAGCATACACTCTCACTGTTCTCATCCCTCCCAAAACCTGTCTTGAGCTTAAGAAATAGGGCTTTCACAGTTTGTTGTACACTTAATGCATTTTGCTACCTTTTCAGCCATTTAAAATATTTAAAGGGATTAAGTAAATAAAGTTATCTATTTTATAGATATTGGCCACCCCATAATGTTTTCTTTTACAGATATTGGCTGCTAGGGTCCTATAAAAAAAATTTCCAGACCATTCTTTTCCCTAGATCAGGATAAAGGGGGCAAGGAAACCAAAGAAGTTATCAGAAAATCATAAAAATGCAAAAATGGTCTAGCATTTCTACTTGTGAGCAATCACAGCAATCTCATATTCACTATCCAACTTGATTACTAGAATGTCAAGTTTGTCAAGAAGAGAAACTTACCTGGTGGCCTCACAACAAGCAGAGGATTGTCTGTAAAATGAGAAAGAAATAATTGACTTCACTATCCTATTTCACAACCATGCAATTGTTGAAATGTTTATCGTGGCAGAGAGAGCTAACCAATGAGCTCCCTGGAATAGATACAAATATAGTTTATTCAAGCAATGCCAAAGTTTTCCTTAGTTTTTATTTTCTAAGCATTTCCTTTTGAAAAATATCCTTTTCTAGCTAAACTGCCTTGATATTTATACAGAAATTGTGGGTCTATATAGTAAGACTTTGATTTGGGGTATGACAGAATAATTCAATACTCGTCATTTTTAAAAGATGTGTCTATCTTGAGAAAACAGTTTGGTGGTTTCTTAAAAAGGTAAACATATACCTACTCTATGATCTATCCATTCCACTCCTAAGTATTTACCCACGAGGCATTAAAACACATGTCCATGCAAACACTTATACATGAATGTTCATAGCAGTTTTATTTGTCATAGCCAAAAAGTAGAAGCAGCTCAAATGTCTATGAATAAGTGAATGGGTAAGTTATGGCACAGCCATCTGACGAAATACTGCTAAGTACAAAAGATGGATGGATCTCAAAACGATTTTGCTGAGGAAAAGAAGCCAGACAAAAGAGTTCAGACTGTATGATTTCATTTATATAAAATTCTAGAAAGTACAAACAAATCTAAAGTGACAGACAGCAGATGAGTAGTTCCTTGTTAACAGGGGAAAAGATGCCCACATGGGGGGACAGGGGAGCTGGGTTGCATAGCAGCAGTGAGCATGTAGGGGTAACAATGATGTTCACTAGTGTGATTGTGGCGATGGATTCAAGGCGGTAAACATACTTTAAAACCCACTGAGTTGTACACTTACATGCAGCTTACTGTATGCCACTTGCATCTCAATAAAGCTGTATGTAAAACATCTCTATCTTAGCCCAAGTAATGCCACTTAAGAAAATATGGCAGCACCTGGGTGGCAGAGTTGGTGAAACATCTGACTCTTGGTTTCAGCTCAGGTCATGATCTCAGGGTTGTGAGATCAAGGCCCGAGTTGGGCTCCACGCTCAGCGAGGAGT
Organism: Phoca vitulina; assembly: GCF_004348235.1. Lineage (NCBI taxonomy): Eukaryota > Metazoa > Chordata > Mammalia > Carnivora > Phocidae > Phoca > Phoca vitulina. The sequence continues at coordinate 8,689,794 of NW_022589712.1, forward strand.
CTGCTTGAGATTCTCTCCCTCCCTCTTCTTCTGCCCCTACCCCCAACTCTCTTTCTCTCTTTCTCTCTCTAAAAATAAACAGTGTGGAGGTTCCTCAAAATTTTAAAAATAGAGCTACCCTATGACCCAGCAATTGCACTACTGGGTATTTACCCCAAAGACACAGATGTAGTGAAAAGAAGGGCCATATGCACCCCAATGTTCATAGCAGCAATGTCCACAATAGCCAAACTGTGGAAAGAGCCGAGATGCCCTTCAACAGATGAATGGATAAAGAAGATGTGGTCCATATATATAATGGAATATTACTCAGCCATCAGAAAAGATGAATACCCAACTTTTACATCAACATGGATGGGACTGGAGGAGATTATGCTAAGGGAAGTAAGTCAAGCAGAGAAAGTCAATTATCATATGGTTTCACTTATTTGTGGAACATAAGGAATAGCATGGAGGACATTAGGAGAAGGAAGGGAAAAATGGGGGGGGAATTGGAGGGAGAGATGAACCATGAGAGACTATGGACTCTGAGAAACAAACAGGGTTTTGGGGGGGGGAGGGTGGATTGGTTAGCCCGGTGATGGGTATTAAGGAGGGCACGTACTGCATGGAGCACTGGGTGTTATACGAAAACAATGGATCGTGGATCACCACAACAAAAGCTAATGATGTATTGTATGGTGACTAACATAATAAAATTTAAAAATAAATAAATAAATCTTTTAAAAAAAAGAAAATATGGAACTAGCTTTTAAGGAATTCTGTTTTAGAAAAAGTTCATTTTTATAAAATAATTCTCCTTTTTTTTTTTTTTGAAAAATTATCATGGAGTAAAACTACTCTTTTATGGTAAATATCCTGTGAGTTTCAACACATGCACTGATTCACGGAACCCTACTACAATCAGGATACAGAATATTTCCATCACCCCAAATCTCCCTTGAGCTGCTCCTTTGTACAGACCATTCACTCACTCCCACAGAAGAGCGACCTACTGTTAGCTGTAAGTGTAAACGCTCATTTTGCTCTCCTACTCTTAAGTTTCAATAGTCCGCTGAAAAAATCTCAAATGCTCCAGGCTGGAGGGGAGGGGAGGGGGGGGACATACAGAACAACAGCACAACACAAACAACATGGAAAGTTGACCCCATGCTGCAGCCCGTGCTGACATATGCGTTTACTTCGTGTATTTTTATGTTTGGCAATTACCTGATAATTTTCCTGTTGCACAACAGCAGGGTTGTGAAAAGTGAAGGAGAAACTTGAACAAACTGAATAAAGTGAAGATGGCCAGAGCAAATAATTGTCAATTTTTTTTTTTTTTTTTTTTAAAAACTAGTTTTTGTTTTTTTTTTTTTAAAGATTTTATTTATTTGACAGAGAGAGACACAGCGAGAGAGGGAACACAAGCAGGGGGAGTGGGAGAGGGAGAAGCAGGCTTCCCGCCGAGCAGGGAGCCCGATGTGGGGCTCGATCCCAGGACCCCGGGATCATGACCTGAGCCGAAGGCAGACGCTTAACGACTGAGCCACCCAGGCGCCCCTGTCAAATTTCAAGTAATTGTCGAATTGTCAACTTTTGACAACTGTCAATTGTCAGATGCATGAGGATCTCCAGGGAGCTGATGGTAAAAGAGGTCTGCATGGGGGGGCCCTGGAATGCTGTCACCCACCCTTTGGAGGCCACAAAAGGATAAGGTGGGAGCATGGTGAGGCTCTTCTTGGGAGGGGGATAGCAGAGAGCCGTATTTTTCAATTTATACTGCGGTCTCAGAAATTACATTTATATTTCTATTCTCAGATTTGGGGCCAATTTCTTAAAGCTTTCTAGATTTGAATTTTTTTTTCTACAGACTTTTATCATGTTAATTCTGATAGTCGCCAAAGGTCCATTCCTTTTTAGGAAATGTAGCCATGGACATAGACACGTCCCCTACTTTAGCAAATTAACCCTTGAAAATGGTTTTCTTTGACTCTTTCTTAATTACTAATGAGGAACACATTTTTTAAATGAAAACACTTTTGAGGTCCTTTGCCAACATTTCCAATATGAAGCATATTCTCACAAAAGATTTTATTTTTTTTCCCACTTAAAAATATCTTCCAATGATCAATATTCTGGGATCAAGCTATATGTGGGAAATAATCTAACCAAATAGAAGGTAGAGCAAGGTTAGTGTACAGTTGGTTCAGCCCGACCTCTGAAGGTGGCCTGGCTTAGAGGCAGAGGGACCAGCTCCCGGTGTGGTTTCCTGTGTGGAAAGGCTGTTCACCCAGGACTGTCCCCATGGCCAGCTCTGGGCATACTGGTCGGACCATGACCACAGGAGCACCTTACCGAGGGCTGGAGAGCTCTGTACACCAGCATCCCCCAGAGCAGGGCCATCCTCCGAGTAACACTGCTTGTAAGACTGGCTAATATTCTAATTAAACTCTCCGTATTAGGACATCTCCTAGTGAAAGAACCATCTTGGAGACCTGACTAATTGGAAGAAGCAAATACCTCTCCGGCCACATGGCATTTATGCTTTTCAGCTGTTTTTAATAAAAAAAAATTAGCTCTGCAACTAAATCTTTTACAGAGAGATTCAAACTTATCTTTCCCACATGGTTGAAAACTAGATTTTTTCCTTTCATTGGAATGTGACCTTCCCACTTCCCAGGCAGCTCCAATGAAGATTACTTTTTAAATTTTATTATCCAGATTTTAACACAGCACAAAGAAAATGATGTTTATTTTATAAAGTGATATCCAATATGAACTCACTAAATAGAAAAATAAGGACTTTACTTCTTCAGTTTTTATTCTATTGTAGTCATGATCCCAAATTATTTGTCTTTGAGAAAAGGCAAAAAATGAGAATGTGAAGTCGCAGATACCTGATTCTGTAACAAATGAGACCGAAGGGCTGATGGGTCCGTAGCCATGTGGATTTTTGGCTTGAACTTTAAAATAATACCTGAAATTGGAAGAAAACATTTTTCTGAAAGAGAAGCTTGTTTAATTTCTGTATAATAAAAGACATTCCCAAACTGTTGAGCACTTACTCTGTGGCAGGGTTTGAGTGTTATTTTGTAACAAATGCATACATCCCTGCTATTCATATTTTTTCTGAACTTCCGCATTTTCCAATAACTTTTCAAAATAATACAATTCATAGCATTGACTCACGAGGCTGATGGCATCAGAAGGAGCATATTGGGCAAATAAGTCACGTAGAGAGCGTATGTTCCTTAGGGCATCACGGCTGCGTGGCCCCATGTGGATGGATGCCTCTCTCATCCTGCTCTCATCCCACCAGAGTTCCACAGCTCAAGAGGGAGAAACTGGAGCAGCAAAACACTTACAGAGCAAAATTCAAACTTAACCTAATTCTTATCACTGGACTCCATATGAAAAAGCAGGCTGTTTGACCCAGTAATGATGCAACTCATTGTTGGCGGAAGGAAGGCGAACCAGTCCCGAGGTTGGCCTCCTCAGTGAAATGAACATGACAATGATGTCTTGGGCGCATGACAAGTGCTATGGTTGGCTCTGGAGCTTTAAAAGTCACTGAGTTTCGAGCTTCTGTGCCTCCAGGAAAGAGAAGCAAGTCCAAGAAGGGGAAGTGGAAAAGGCCGGGAGAGGTTTTGCTGTCAGATTTATCCTTGTCTTGGAACAGAGAATGTACTTGTTTGTCTAGAGGGAGACAGAGAGGCTGAGTGGGTGGGGAGTCCCCAAACATCTTGCTCTGTGCTCTTATGAGATACAGGACAAAAGGGGTGGTTAAGTAATATTAGAGACCAACACCACAGCTGTGACCCACTATATCCACTGTTAATCTTCGTGTTTCCTTTACCCCTGGGACACCGGACATTATCTGTGCTCTCAAAGCCCTGAGCTACTCACAGGTGAAGAAAAGGGTAAGAAACCCCTGTCAGGGGTGGCTCTCTGCCATTTCAGAGTTCCTAACAAGTCTTTTCCTATGTCAGTCTTGGCACACAGGTTCTATGCACTAATTAAAATGCACTAAATTTTCAAAGAGGTGGATTATTTATTCGGAGAGCAAAGGCATATGTCTGTTACACCACTGTCCTGGGGCCAAGCCTCCAGAGCTCCTGAGATCACCCAAGGGAGCCTCAGGCTTCACAGTTACACAGAAATATTTGACTTTGGGTTTGATTAAACAGAGAGCAAAGAAAGGCTCCTTTGGTAAATTTAGTCTTCTTTTCAGCCTTTCAAGAGTCATTCACATCTCATTTAGAAGAGAATCCTTTTTAAATTTCATTTTAAAAAAAGATATGCACAATTAAGAACATATGCGTTTCCAAATAATTCGCTCAGCAGTCCGTGTTTTCCCAATTACGCATACTTTTATTCAGTGGTTATGGAGTTATTTAAGGCAAAATTCTGCAGGCAGCGGGTTTGGCATACACCAGTGATACTGGTCAAACTTTACAGATACTTTTTTTTTTCCTTAAAAAGGGAAATCAAAACCTAAGGAATGATACATCCTCAGAGGCTACATGAGGCATTTCCGCTGAGCATTTCTTAAGCCATCGCTCAAGTGGTCCTGACACCGGGTCCCAAGGTCCACAGAGGGAATCGCGGCTCTACAATTGTGGAGAGGGTACAGGATGCCCGACCGGTCTGATTCCTTCGCTGTATCAATTCTGTCTCCCCACTGAAACCCAAGTGTTCCTCCTCATCTACTTTCTCTGTTCACACAGTTCCTCTGTCCTCCAACGAAGCCCACAGGGCCCAATTCCAAAGACACAATTCCATTTGAACCTCACCTAATGTGTCAAAGCAAATTTAAATACATGAAGCTGAAAAACACGAAATTATGGGGGAAAGTAAGGTTCCCATTTCCCAAACCACATTAAACTTCTTCTAGAAACTAAAATACAGATGCCATACTCTGAATAGTATCTGCCTCACCCAAGTAACAAGAGCAATCCATGCCTTTCCTTCTCACATAAGCTCTTGCACCTTCTTTTGAATAACCCCCCACAGTCTCAATCTTTGTGCTTTGAAGTATGGATGAAATATGCAGATTCCAGAAAGTGGTCTGGGACTGAGTTGGGTGAACAAGGTGGGCCATGTCCACGTAAAGTCAAACACAAGATTGAGTTATAAAGAACCAAAGCTGGTGCTGACATTCTGGTTCATCTTGAGGGGACTGACTTCTTGTGTCTCCCACAGACACTCGGAGGTAGGTTCCTGAGAAGCCCCGAGGACGGTGCTAACAACAGGGACACACAGCCTCTGTGGGAGAAGGACCTGGACCACTAACGTGGGCCCTCCGGAGATGCTCTGTATCAGTGTAAAGCAGGGAAACAATGAGCATCCTTCCATCAGGCTGTTGACAGGGGTTTTGAGGAAATCTGTGTAGAGGAGCCCCAAGTGTTCTGTGCCCCCGTCAGTGCCCTCCATCAGAAGCAGGAATAATCGACAGGCATCCCAGAGAAAAGGCTATAGTGGCACCTGCTGTTTCCAGCCTGGCTATCAGGGCACTAAATGTAGGTGGAGGGTAGGAGAGAAGCCACAAGGGACTCCCAAGGCCCTCTGGGACCAGCCTGTCCAGCCTCCCACCATCCTGGCCTCCTTTCCTTCCTAGAACACACCATGCTGTTAGACATCCTTTCTGCCCAGAACAACCTGGCCTCACCCCACCCACCTTCTTCAAGTTCACCGCTGCTTATCTATTTCCCCAGGGAAGCTCACCTGACTGCCCCACCCCCTCCCCACAAGCTCAGGAAAAAGGTCTCCCTCAGGGTATGGATTGGTAATTATATTTATGCTTTTGCTAAACAAGCTGTCTCTACCAAACTGTGAGCTCTGTGAGGACAGTTCCTCTGTATTTTATAGGCCACCTCCCCGACCACATCCACTCACTCCTGCTCCGAACCCCCGTTCTACCCTCAGTGCATAACCTGGTGCCTGGTGCAGAGCAAACACCAAGTACGTATAGAAGGAATTGGGGGCACTCCTTCATACCTGCTGAAAGAATGAATACACCTTCCTCTTACATAACCATCTCCTGACATTCGAAACTCAAGATCAGCCTGGCAGCAAAAGTTGTAGAAAGAACATTGGCCAGAAGGATGGCGGGGTGGTGGTCAGGAGACAGGGATTCAAGTTCCACTACAAGGAGCTATGCAGCAAAACCTCTCCCGTGCCTCTTTCAGCTTTGGGATGCTGAGGCTCTGCACACAGTAAAGAAAACTGGGTGTCGACTCCACTGTCTTAAATGTGTTGTTTTTGTTTGCTTTAATTAATCCATCTTTCCTCACGATTAGGGAAACATAAAGAAAAGTGCTTTCTCAGTTTCCTGTTTCGCTCCTTTCTTTTCATTTGCCAAATCCTCAAATTGATAATAGTTTGTGAACATTTAGCTCAGATGAGCCCACACGGAACCTCCAATGCCCTGAGGAAAGTTCTCAGCTAGTTCAGAAGTACCCAGGGCTATTAGCTAGTTTCTATGCCCTTTCGGCACATTTCTGTTTAAGGAGAGTATTTTGTTTCAACCTTCTCCATGTTCCTCCAACTATACGGGAAATGAGAGTCAGGCCACAGACACACCATTTAGAGCTCTTTGCTCCATAAATATGGGGCTTGATGTGACCTTGGGGGTGCTGGACTCATTTGCACGGGCATGAAAGAGACAATCATTATATATTCAAGAATCCAGCAGGCCCCCTGGAAGGCTGGAATTGGCCATGGTGGGAATGTTCACACTACAGAAAATGGTAAGCACCATAAACCAGGGACTTTTTTTTTCCCCAGAGAGCTGGTTTACACGCACACCATGCTTGACCCTCACGTGCTTTGCCCATTTTCACCGGAAAGCTTTCCTGATGATCATTACTATCAAAACCAGATAGCGTGAAAGAGGAAATGCACACTCACTCTCTTTGTAACCGTGGGAACAAGTTTTGTAGATTTCACACGAAGCATCACAAACTCTGGCTCCCAGATAGGCCTCTGGCCAGCCAACCACCGCCCAGCTTAGCAAGACATGTTTGTAACCTTATCAATGTGTAAAATGCGTCTTTCTAAATGGTCTGAACTTCCACATCATAGAATGTGAGTACCAGTTAACTAATATGTTTAGCAATTGCTGCCCCATTAATGTCACATATGAAGGTTGTGCTGCCTAATGCCACCAGCTGGGTGCCTGCACATGGATCCAAGTCCCTTTCAACACACAGAACAACCTTTCTTTCCCCAGAGGCAGGTACCGTTTAGTCTCTGGAAAATTGGTAACAAAATATAAACACAATAGACTAACAACTATAATAGAAACAGTTATTTCTTCTAAGAGAAATATAATGACATATGGTGGGTATTCATCGATATTCTATGAAAAGTAAAAAGAGACTACAAAAGAAATCATAAAACCTTTTCATTGATCTTTTCACTTTCAACCTGAGGATATCTGTGACCACACACACAGGTTTCTCTCTCTCTCTCTCTTTAATGACTGACACATACCTTGTGTTTGGCTTCAGGTTCTCAATGGGCAAATGAGTTACTGAGGAAGCTTGAGTGGACCACTTGTTCCTAATGAAGTCTTCATAGGATGCACTGTAAACCAGGTAACCTGCAAGAGGAGATAGAGAAGGACCCACTGAGCATCAAGGAACCACATCACCCAAGAGGCATGCCCGACGGAGGAGGATGGGGAGGGGCCATGGCACAGAGGCATGCCCGACGGAGGAGGATGGGGAGGGGGCCATGGCACAGAGGCATGCCCGACGGAGGAGGATGGGGAGGGGGCCATGGCAAGAGGCATTGCCCGACGGAGGAGGATGGGGAGGGGCCATGGCACAGACGCATTGCCATCTGAGGCAAAAGTTCAAGAACGGGACCGAGCGGCATGTTGCGTCTGGGTATAACATTGGTACCTTCTTGTGAATTCAGATGTGGATAACAAAATTAAACACACTCCTTGACAACTACTGGTTCCCTACTTCTCTTCCTTCTCTTTATCTCCCACATTTCCTCAGAACTAATCACCTTGACCAACCTTGACAGCACAGAGTAAAAGGCGACAGAAGAAAAAGCAGTGACCTCCACACAAGTATTTAAGAATTTCCTGGCAGAGATATATACAATTGTCCTTACATGAAACAACAAAACTGTTGATGGTGAGTGCTGTGCGTGTGTGTGTGTGTGTGTGTGTGTGTGCGCACGTGCATGCACTCGCACACGTGTGTGGGACTGAAAGACCCCAGACTCGCAGTGGTCTCTTCGCCCAGTTGGTGAAGGCTCTTTGATTGCTAGTTGTTGAAGATCTGTGCCTGCCCTTGACCTCGATGTCTAGTGACAGTAGTCAGGCAACTCCTTCTGCCTTTTCTGCTATGAATGGACCCAGTGGGCCCTGACGCCTGCCCAGCCTTCAGGGAGGCCTCAGAAGGCCAAGTGAGGTCATGGCTCAGCGTATCTTCTAGTCTCCTATGTTATACACAAGGAAGAAAACATCCGTCAGGTATTTCCCATGTGCCAAACATTCCAAACACATTCAACCAAGTTTTATTTTGATTAATTCTCCTGCTCCTAGTATGTAAGCATCACTATCCCCATTTTGACACATGAGAAAACGGAGTCTTAGAGAGACGTTAAAGCATGAGATGAAGCTAAAGAAGCACGGAGCAGAGAAAATATTCAGTGCCCTTAGGTCACGCAGGTTTTTGCTTTTCATTCTAAAAGAAAGGGAAAAACATTACAGGGTGGCACAATCAGACTGCCTTCAATGCCTCCCTCAGGTGCAGTGTGAAATGGGTCAGGTATGGGGGGGTGTGGATCGGGTGGCCCAGCCAGCCGGCTACTGTAATATCCAAGTGACAGGTGGCAACAGCTCAGGTTAACTTGGTAGTTAATGGAGAGAAATGGATGGGTTCATGAGAAACCTGGAAGGTAAAATTGATAGGATTCAGTGATGAATTGAATATGGTGGGGGAAATTAAAGAAGATTTGAAGACAATCCCATGCTTACAGAAATGAGTTGGGGAGTGCGGTCATTCTCTGAGATAGGAAATGCAGATGAGCAGGTTTGGGAATCAGAAGAGTCATGAGTTTGATTTTGGATATGCTGAGTCTGAGATGCTTTGGAGACATCCTGGGACCGATATTTTCCACCTACAGATCAAAGAGAACTCTGAGCATCTGCCTTGGACACACCTGTTACCACATCTCCTGGGGTGGCTTTGTCCCAGTCTACAATGACAAATGAGTGGCAGCCTTCCATAGCGACCACAGTGATGTTGCGGGGGGGATGCTGAGGAGGCAGGTCACTCTTCCTCATGTCATTTGGAATGATTTCATCCAGGCTATCCACTTGAAAGTGATCCAGAGCGTCAGTCAGAGAACATGGGGCTGATGGGTCTTTACTTAGGTATGTCACATAAGGAGCTGGAAAAGAAGACAGACAGCCAATTGTATTGTTGAAAGCTTTCTCTAGAGGCAGAAACATAATGTCTACTCCCTGGAGCAGACCTACCATTCAGTCTTTCCCTGCTAGACAGAGGCTGCAGTGCCATCAGCCCGATGCTAAACCCAGAAACACATCCTTAGCTCTCCTTAATGGATCCACACATCTTCCAATCTAGTAGTTTCAAAAGATCCTGTTGCCCCATCAACATGAATGACTATGTCTTCAAAGTAATTTTGAAAGACCCCCAAACTAGAATTCAATGTAGTATAAGTCTGTGGCATTCTGCCATTTGTATGCCCAGACATTTGGAAAGGTATGAATCGGGCCTAGCTGACACTTAACTAGAGCTCTCTCGGCACCGTTCACTCCTTAGACTGTCTTGGAACCAGAAAAAAAAATACCCCGATCAGGATGTACAACTTCTAGCCTTCAGTCCTGGGTGGCCTTCCCTAGAGCTTCAGAGATACCCATAACCATCAGGGATATTTACACAAGGCCAGGCCTGAACAGCCTTTACAACATTACTGCTAAGTACAATACAGCTACTCACATTTACAGACAGGTTCAAGGTTTTCTATACACATTATCTCAGTGGATACAAGCCCTGGGAATAAAGCAGGACATGGACTGATAGCCCATGTTCTAGCTGAGCCTACTGATGCTGAGAGGGCCCATGAAGCTCAGGTCAAACAGGAGACTCTACCTCCAGCCCACACCTCTTTATTATATATGCTCTGTAAGAAAATAGAAATGTCAAGGAATTGGAGCTGGGGCCTCATACATGCAAGATTCTCAAGTGCTTTCAAGTAACAATTTCTAGTACTTTCTGAATATTCCATTGCATCTTTTGGTACAGGTTCTCATTCTTGGTGGGACTAAAAGCAATTTTTAGACTCTCTATTTTCCAATAATTTGTATAAAACGAGGCCTTGAGAGCCTGTTGATGGATCTAATCAGGAAGTTCTGGAGAGTATTCTACTATGCTTTGTAGAGTTACAGACGTAGGAAAATAGCCGGACAATAGTAAGCCTTTCAATCTTGAGAAGAGTTCTGTGGAATAGCAAACGATAGTGATGAAAGCATTTTCATTTCTGTCAGGGAGCCACAGAGAGGACAACCAGAACATTCAGCAAATTCAGCCAGCCTGCTTAATGCCAGGGGCCAGCATTAGCGCTTGCCTCAGGAATGCTACCTCAAATTAATATTCTTGTTCTTCAAGCACATGAGATTTAGACACTCAATACTACATCTCGGCTGGCAAGCGCTGTTCTCTGCTTATGGCAGAACATTTGTTTTGGAAACAGAAAAGTGTTATATTAGTTTAAGCTTTTGCCTGTCTCCACTTGGTAATATTTTTTTCCACTCCATAATACTAATGTAACTGTCTCATTAGTGAAGTTCATTAAGGGCATGGGAAAAGAAGACTCCCAAAGGGAGTGAACACAGTTTAGCGAAATAGAATTTCCTCTTGAAATTGTTTAATAACTGAGAAAGAAGAGTCAAGTAAAATTCTAGGATCCCCAGTCCCTGAGGCTAATGTAAATTACAGGAAACAATGGAAGAACCCAGCTCTGGTTCTGTGGGACCATAAGAAGCACCAGCAGCTCAATTCGGTAAACTGCTCATCTTTGAGGAAGAACTTAACAATGTATAGGTGAGTCTCAGTGGAAGCCCCATCTTGGAAAAGTTGCTAGAACAAAAACAGTCATGTTCTCTGGTCCTGAAGACGTTTACAAGTGTTCCTTACCCTTGGTCTACACGAGGCAGCCTCTCAAAGCTCTATTTGGTTGGATGCCAAACGGTCTCCCGCACAACCCCCTCCGCTGACTCCTGCAGAAAGCAAGCTAATGTGCCTTCAAGCAGGACTGACTCAGAGTCACTCCAAATGGAAACTTCACTCCGGGAAAACTTCTGCTGCAAATGCGCTGCCTCAGCCAGGCCAAGAAATTAGTTACGCTCTTCCTCAAAGAAAAAAGTTAAAAACCCACGTTTCTCCAATTAAGGAAGTTCTATTTACCAACAAATCGTTTCTTTCCAGCCAGATCCAACTCTTCTTCAGGAAAGGAGCTAATGGAGCCTTCTGGCGCGATGACCTCGGACACCGCAGCTGTGGTAGAGGGCCTGGTGGTAGCTGGTGGCCTTGAGGTCTCAAATTCATAATCTGAAATGATATGAAGGCTTTGCACTGGGCCCTTCCAGAAAAGGGGCACCATGTACGGCCAACATTCAACCCAAGATTAAAGCACACACGCACACACGCAGCCAAAATAAATGCTGTGCTTGAATGTAACTTGGTCCCAATGAAACAGTATTCCTCCTACCTCAGTCCCCTCAGGAAAGTAGCTGCAGAAAAAAGAAAGGAAGAGGAAAAGGAAACACATATGAGCAGAAAAATGAGATTTTACAATCACAGCTGGACAGAACCTTAGAATTCATCCAGTTTTGCATGTTCCTGTTACTAGTCCCCTGACAGGCTCTGCCTAATTTTCTCCTTTAGAGCCATAAAAGATTCACATCAGAAAATAAACTTGATTTTTAAAAAAAAATTTACCTTCTGTGTATGGGCTTCTTTTCTGGGGAGGGGGTGGGATGAATCCTATTAAAAAAACTAACCCTTAACATTTAAAAAAGAAGACTCTGCTCCCTTTCAACTGCTCAAAGATAATAAGAAAATAAGAAAGGAGCTTAGTGTTTTCAAAGGTGCTAAGAAACTTTTCTTTTTCTTCTGACATCTGTTGTTTTTCTTTTAAGTCAGGTTTTTCTTAAACTGTGGGATGAAACCAATGTATCAAACTTTACTATAACCGCATCAAAGGTGACATTATTCTCACATCGGTGTTTTGAGGCCACTGGAGCTGCAGGTAACAGCAGAAAGGAAGCACAAAAGGGAGAATATCCTGAGTATCAAAGACCAGTCCTGCGGTGGGGACAAGATGCCCCCAGGAAAACTGCAGAGGCAATTTATAAAACCCACAGAACCATGACAGGGTGGCTCCAGATTCTACCCAAGGCATATTGCATTCTTTTTTTTTTTTTAAGATTTTTAAAATTTATTTGACAGAGGGAAACGGTGAGAGAGGGAACACAAGCAGGGAGAGCGGGAGAGGGAGAAGCAGGCTTCCCGCCGATCAGGGAGCCCCATGCAGGGCTCGATCCCAAGACCCTTGGGACCATGACCTGAGCCGAAGGCAGACGCTTAATGACTGAGCCACCCAGGCACCCCAGCATATTGCATTCTTAATCTTATAAGCTCACTCCTGCTTGAAAAGATTCTGTGATAAAAACACTTACATAGCACTGCATTTCTTTCTTTCTTTTTTTTTTTTAGAGAGAGAGTGAGAGAACATGGGCATGCGCACTAGCGGGTAAGGGTGGTGGTGGGGTGCAGGGGGAGGGGCAGAGGGAGAGAGAGAGAATCTCAAGCAGGCTCCACGCCCAGTGCGGAGCCTGAGGCGGGGCTCAATCTCAAAACCCAGAGATCATGACCTGAGCCCAAATGAAGAGTTGGATGCTCAACTGACTGAGCCATCCAGGAGCCCCCATAGCACTGCATTTTCTTACATAATTAGAAAAGGAGAGAAAAGAGAACAATGAGAGGAGCCAACAGAGGAAGCGGAGTTGTGGGTTGAACCAAGCCTGTTCACAAATGGCAGTGGAAGTGGAGGCCCAGACAAGCAGCTCAGAGTTCTGGGGGCGGGGAGAGAATGGGGGGCACAGAGGCTTGTCTGGAGGCTGTATTCACATATGAAGCCCACTGTTTTCCCTTGGATCAAATATGTCCTGGGCGCTAACTTGGAAGCTGGCGTACAACCATCTTCCTTGAGCACCGCCATGCAGCCCAGAGTTCTGAGGGAAACTCGGAAAATTGAGATCATCCACTTAGTAATTAAAGTGAGAGAAACTGTCCAAATCCAAACTGTGTAAAATCAGCTGGTACCTTCGTCATAGATAACGTACGCCTCTTCCGTGGGTATTGCGGTATCAGTCTCCAGTCCTGAGAATTCATCTAGTGAAGAAAGAGGAGAGAAAGGTTTCCTCTCAGCAGCTGGGACCCATGCCCCGGGCATGGTATTCAGTCCTCACCATTGTTCCACAGAGGTCAGTCACCAGGCCAGGGCCGCCCAGCCTTCTCAGAAGGAAGAGCATTAGAATCCAGACACGAAACCCAGACTTCCCCTCCTTTACATTCAGGGAAGGGCACTCAGAACGTCCCCTGGGGGTCAGAAGAAAGCCACTTCCCCCAGCACACCCACTCTCTGGCACAAAGCGCCTTCTGACCTCCCCTGTGCACACAGTGCCCACTCACCCACCAGCCCAGGCAGCTCTCAGAAGGCTGCAGGAAGGGCCCAGGTCCAGCAGGTCACAGGCCTGAGAACACACATTCTCAGAAAGCAGGAAGGTGGGAGACTGCTGCTCAGGGTGGGGACAAAAATCCCCCCAACTGCAAGCTCCCTTATTCATCAGGCCTTCATCCCCCTACCCCCTCGATCTTGCCACGATCACATGTTCTGGAAGCAGGGTGATTTCCTGCCTCTCCCACATTCGACGTTGGCAAACCACACCAACATGACTTCCCTGTGCTTCACTGCTTCCCTTCTAACCTTCCACCCTCTCTGGTGGGAAACCTGCAGCCCAGGGCCTGTGAGATGCCCCGGCACCAGCTTCGCCATTGAGGTGGTGCCCTCGGTGTGTTCTGATGGGGCCAATGGATGTCAGCAGGACAGAGGTTGTAAATTACCAACACCCTTCAGGGCTCAGGACTGTCATTTCAAGAACAACTATTAAGACATAATTTTCCTTAGGTCATTCCAATGTCAATATTCCTAGATCCAAGAGGAATTACTTCCGGGTTGGTTCAAATCGGACAGTTTTCAGGTTCACACCATCCAGTTTGGGGCTATCTTGCCATTGCTTCCTTGGGTACTATTTTCTTTCCCTTGTCAATTTAACTTTTAAGAACATGGTCCTGTTTTTCCTCATTCTTGGTTCACATTTGCTTCTTTTCCTTATTATTTTTAGTCAGATCAAAAATGAATAATTTGTATAACTTTTGCATCCCAGAGTAAAGAAGAAAAAGGAAAAAGATAGCATTTCTTGGTGGATTCTCGCTGTTGAGTGTAATTCTTGAAGTGCCGGAGCACTGCAGTGCACGCAGCAGGCCACAGAAATCATGCCTATTACCTGCAAACTGGGATCGCTTCTTGAATGTCAGTTAAGTCTTCTGGCAAAAGTAAACATCCTATTGAGTGATTCAGTGCTCTTTTTTTTTTTTTTTCTTAAGCTCAGATAAAGTCAGGCGTAATTTTCCTAAAATAGCACCATCTTGGCTCCAAGTAAAAGTAACTTCCAGATGTAAGAAAGTGTATTCTTTTTTAAAAATTGGCCATTAGGGGCACCTGGGTGGCTCAGTCATTACGTGTCTGCCTTCGGCTCAGGTCATGATCTCAGGGTCCTGGGATCGAGCCCTGCATCAGGCTCCCTGCTCAGCAGGAAGCCTGCTTCTCCCTCTCCCACTCCCCCTGCTTGTGTTCCCTCTCTCGCTGTGTCTCTCTCTGTAAATAAATAAATAAAATCTTTCAAAAAAATTGACCATTAGAATTTGTCCCACCTGATTGCCATTTGGAAGCATTTGGAACTACATAAAACTAGATGCATTATACGTCAACTCAGCATCATTGTCAAAAGCTTCCACCTCGTCACATAAAAACCATAGCTGGCAGCCACCAACACGGTGGTATGGTTCATTCTCTTGAGTAGTTTTTGCAAATGGACAGGACATAAAAAAAAAAATGACAGCAAGATGTCACCAAAGAATTAGGGCCTTAGCTCCAGAGATATTTAACAAAACTATTTAAAAAATCCCGAGCAGAAGTTTAGAGAAAAAGTGAAAGACAGCCATTTGAAAACCAAGGATATTCGTAAATTGTACAGTTGGTCCAACTCAAGTGAATTTTCAATTATTCTCCTTGTATTGTCTGTCTTGAGCCGTGGATGAGTGGAATGGTTTTCCATAATGACTGATGTTTATCTGAAACATGGCCCAGGATCATGTTACAAATTATTGAAGATGTTCAGCTGGCTCAACATTTCCAAACATGCATGATATCATCTGATCCGCTGTAGAAATGGAACCTGAAAAACAAAGACCATTGGCTTTTACTTCTCAGTTAGAAAAATGGAGAATGCCTATAGCTCAAGATACTGCTCAGATACACAAAGATGAATAATAAGGTACCATGAAGAATGTGAGATGAAGCAGAAGACACTGTCTCTACTGCAAGGAGTTTATTATTTAATGGGAGAGTCAGATCAAGCAAAAGTGTGGGGGGGGGCGGGGGACGGGCAAGAAAAAGAGAAGAGTAAAGCTACGAAACACTGAAAACAAGCATATAATATGCATCTATGCTTCCAGGAATATACATACACATATGGCATGCATAACAAATGAGGAAGTATATAAATACTGCTTGAATTACTGGAATGATTGAATGACACAAGGTTATTCCTAGAATGTTATTTTAAAGCAGTGTTTTAAAGGAAAGGAGTGCATGATTTAACCAGGGGAGCCAAGACTTTTAGATTTGAAAAGATGATTTTAAAATTGGAGGGCTAGAAACAAAATGTTTTTACTTCACCAGTGGAATGTAATAACATATGGGTGACTAGGTGGGGTTGTGGAGTAGGGGTCTTGAAGGGCAGGTATTCATTTGCCGATCACGAATGCAGGTGCTAGATTATAAGCACTACCATAACAAACATTTCAGGCTACTAGCCTGCAAAGTACTATGGTCAAAATGTTGCTTGCTAAATACTGACTATGTACACACGGAGCCCCAGCACTTGTGAGTGTACATTATGGACTGCACTAAATACAACAAAAGAGCAGGGGCATGAGAAGAACACAGACTTAAGAGCAGAGTAAGAGGCATAGAGACAGGATACAGGTGGTTCTGCAGTTCATGTGTGAGAGGGAGCCTTGGGACTGTCCCTCAGCTGACAGAGCTTCTTACTGAAAGCATCTCTCTGCTCTCAGTATCATTACAGCATTTACAAAATAAATATCAAGGCCACTAAGAGATGTTTGTCAACAAATTACAAACTCCATTGTATTTTATAGATAATGCACAGGATTTTCCAGAATAATTGTGACTGCTTTTCAAATTATAAGCCATCTGTAGAAGCTAATTCCCACCCAAGATGTTTGTTCCTTTGCTTCTCTCCAACACTGGCCCTGGAAAGTTTCATTCCAATGATGAATGAAGCTGGGACTATGTGTGATATCCCCAGGCAAGTAGAAGCTGGTGAAGGAAGCCCAATAAAGAATAACAAAGAGTATTGGGCCATCAGGGCCAGCCTATAGATGGAGAGAATGAAGCAAATCTAAGAAGTGTGATGAAGTGGATGAACAGATGGTGGTGGAGTAGGAGGACCCTAGGTTTCCCTTGTCCCATGAATACAACTAGATAACTATCAAATATTCTGAATACTCCAGAAATCAACCTGAAGACAGGCAGAACAAACTCTACAACTAAAGGGGGAGAAGAGGCCACAATGAAGAAGGTAAGAAGTGCAGAGATGCATCTTGGAAGAGAAACACATCATGGCTACTGTGGTGGGGAGGGAGCCACAGTCCACAGAGAAGGCCAAGAGACAGACTAGCACACAGGGGAGTACATGGGAAAAATGAATCCCCATAGCAATTGGTTTAGAAAGTGAGAGGGGCCAAATTTTGTGACTTTTGACAACCAGGAGGCCTTAAAGCCTAGAGTTTAAAGGTCAGTGGGCCTGGGCCTGGAGGACACTGAGGCTGCCCTTGGAGAGAAGGCTGGGCAAACAGCCATGACATACAGTATGGAAACAGTGATCTGAAGAGCACCTGGAGCACACAATGAGGAGGTTATTCACTCATCTCAGTGTACCCCAGAGAGACAGCATTCACAGAGACCGTTCCAGGAACAAGAGAACTGGCAGGCATCATTTCCCTCCTCCACCCCTCAGCATAAGCACAGGGCCACCTGCAGGAAGCAGCACAGTCCTGACACTGGCTACCTAACTTGCTTATACCAAGCCCCATCCCCCATTCTGGAAGAACCACCCCCCCGAGTTACAATTGCTTCAGTCCCAGCATGGCAGGCCCCCTCCACTAGAAGAGCAGCCCAAACACCTGCCAGTGGCGTGAGCCAAGCTACTCATGCTGTTTAACAAAGTCCAAGTATGGGGGACGATCCTGAAAACAGGAGACTCCACAGCTGGCTCCTGCTATTCTCTTTCATTTTGTTTATGGCAATCTTTATAATTGTGGGAATATTTCTGGGGTTTCATGATAAAGTGACTACTCATCTTAGTTACGCCTATCTAAGCAATCATAATGAAACTAATTCCACGAAGAATTAGTTTCTATAGAACAAAATAACAAGACGGTCATGCTCTGCCTAGCACCTTTCTCTTTGCGTACTGTTTTTTAGTTTTAGCGAAAGCCAATAAGCAGAAATCAATAATCATGTTAATCATTACAAAGGAAAAATGAAAGAAGGCTGTGGCTGTAATCCAGAAAATGATCTAAGATTTGGAAAAACAAAAATATCCTAACATATAAATAAAGTTCCTCCGAGACTGTCAGGAGGAGATGCTTGCAACCTGATCCTGTGTCTGTGTCTCCTCATTCGCCGACGCCGTCCTTTCCTACGAGAGACCCACCCCAGCTGGAGCTGGACTCCGGCATGCCAGCACCACATCTTCTGACCTGGGAGTTTTGAAGGGCCTCAGTTCTGGCAGTGGTGGTGACAGGTCTCATTTCACAAGCAGACCAGAGCACACCTAGTCAAAACTCACACATTCAGGCCAGAGACCAAACACTGCTCACAAAACGCAAAGAGAGCCTCTGCAGATGGCTGGCCTGAAGGCTAACGTGGCCAGGACACAACAGCAGAGCACATGCAACCCACATTGAAGATACTCCCAGAATCATCAGGCCCTGGTGAATAGGGGACTCTGTACTGCAGGGTAATACAGGACCTCTTCTTCACAAAGCCATTACTCTCAAGAGCAGGAGACATAGTTGACTTTCCTAACACAGAGAAACAGGCAGAGAGACTCAGACAAAATGAGAAGATAGATGAATTTGTCCCTAATGAAAGAACAGAACAAGGCCACAGCCAGAGATCTAAGCAAAACAGATATAAGTAACATGCCTGATGGAGTACTTAAAGCAGTGATCATAAGGATACTCATCGGACTTGATAAAAGAGTGGAAGACATCAGTGAGACCATTAACGTGGAGATAAGAAATAACAGAGCAGAGATAAAGGGCTCGATAAACAAAATGAGAAACACGCTTGATGGAAGGAGCAGCACATTGGAAGAAGCAATGGGATGAATTAAAAACCTAGAAGATAGAGTAATGGAAAGTAATCAAGCTGAACAAAAGAGGGGAAAAAGAATTATGCAAAACGAGAATAAACTTAGGGAACTCAGCGACTCCATCAAATGTAATAACATTTGTATTACAGGAGTCCCAGAAGAAAAGAGAGAAAAGGGGTCAGAGAATTTATTTGAAGAAATAAATAATAGCTGAAAACTTCCCAAATCTGGGGAAGGAAACAGAAATCCAGATCCAGGAGGCACAGAAACCCTCCCCCTGCCAAAAACCAACAAAAGCAGATCCACACCAAGATGTATTATAATTAAATTGGCAAAATCTAGCAATAAAGAAAAAATATTAAAAGCAGCAAGAGAAGACAGTTACATACAAAGGAAACCTGATAAGGCTATCAGCAGATTTTTCAGCAGAAACTTTCCAAGCCAGAAAAGAGTGGCATGATTATTCAAAGTGCTGAGTGGGAAAAGCCTGCAGCCAAGAATATCCTATCCAGCGAGTACTATCATTCAGAATAGAAGGAGAGATAAAGAGTTTCCCAGACAAACAAAAACTAAAGGAGTTCATAACCACTAAACTAGCCCTACAAGAAATACTAAAGGGACATTTTTGACTGGAAAGACAAAAATGACAATATGAAGGTAGAAAACACAAAAGCAGTAAAAATGAATATTTCTTTAAAAAAATAAGCCAAGGAACTCACAAAATAAAAGGATGTCAAATATGATGCCATGTATCTAAAACATGGAGGGGAGAGGAGTAAAGAATGGGTTCAAACTTAAATGACCATCAACTTAATATAGACTACTATATGCAGAAGATGTTATATACAGACCTAATAGTAACCACAAATCAAAAACCACTAATAAATATGCAAAGAATAAAGAGAAAGAAATCCAAATATATGACTAAAGAAAACCAGCAAACCATGAAAGAGAGAAAGGCAAGAAAGAATCAGAGAAAATCTTCAGAAACAACCACAAAACAAGTCATAAAATGGCAACAAATACATATCTATCAATAATTACTTTGAATGGAAAGGGACCAAACATACCAATCAAAAGACATAGGGTGACAGAATGGATAAAAACAAGACCTATCTATATGCTGCCTACAAGAGACTCATTTTAGCCCTAAAGACACCTGCAGATTGAAAGTGAGGGGATGAAGAAACATTTATCAGGCAAATGGATGTCAAAAGAAAGCCAGAGTAACAAAACTTAAATTGGACAAAAACGACTTTAAAACAAAGACTATGACAAGAGACAAAGAAGGGCACTACAAAATAATAAAAGGGACAATAAAACAAGAAGATACAACAACTGTAAATATTTATGCACCCAACATGGGAGCACCTAAATACATAAAACTGTTAATAACAAACATAAAGGAGCTACTCAGTAATATTAAAGGACTTCAACACCCCACTTACATCAATGGACAGATCCTCTAAACAGAAAATCAACAAGGAAACAATGACTTGGAATGACACACTGCACCAGATGGATTTAACAGATGTATTCAGAACATCCCATCCTAAAACAGCAGAATGCACATTATTTTCAAGTGCACATGGAATATTCTTACAATAGATCACATATTAGGCCACAAAACAAGCCTCAACAAATTCAGAAAGATTGAAATCATACCATGCATTTTTTTTTCCACAACATTATGAAACTAGAAGTCAACCATGCACACACACACGAAAAATCTAGAAAGACCACAAATACATGGAGGTTAAATAACATGCTACTAAACAATGAATGGGTCAACCAGGAAATAAAAGAAGAAATTTAGAAAGTACATGGAAACAAATGAAAACGAAAACACACATACACACAAAAAGAAAACACAACAGTTCAAAACCTTTGGATGCAGCAAAAGCTATTTGGAGAAGGAAGTTTATAGCAATACAGGCCCACCTCAAGAAGCAAGAAAAATCTCCAATGAATAACCTAGCCTTATGCCTAAAGGAGCTAGAGAAAGAAGAACAAACAAGACATAAAAATAGTAGAAGAAAGGAAATAATAAAGACTAGACAGAAATACATGAAACAGAAACTAAAAAACAGATCAATGAAACCAGGAGCTGGTTCTTTCAAAAGATCAACAAAATTGATAAACTTTTATCCAGACTCATAAAAAAAAGGAGAGAGAGAGAGGACTCAAATAGTCAGAAATGAAGGAGGAGAAATAACAACCAATGCCACAGAAATACAAAGGATTATAAGAGAATATTATGAAAAATAATATGCCAACAAAGTGGACAACCTAGAAGAAATGGACAAATTCCTGGAAACATATAACTTCCCAAAACTGAATCAGAAAGAAATAGAAAATTTGAATGGACCAATTACCAGCAAGGACATTAAATCAGTAATCAAAAAACTCCCAACAAACAAAAGTCCAGGACCAGATGGCTTCACAGGTGATTCTACCAAACGTTTACAGAAGGGTTAACATTTTTTCTCTCAAACTATTCCAAAAAATAGAAGAGGAGGGAAAACTTCCAAACTCATTCTATGAGGCCAGCATTAACCTGATACCAAAACCAGATAAAGACACCACACAAAACAAGAGAACTACAGGCCAATAGCTCTGATGAATATAGATGCAAAATTCCTCAACAAAATAGTAGCAAACCGAATCCAACAACACATTCAAAAAATCAGTCACCATGATCAAGAGGGATCTATGCCTGGGATGCAAGGGTGGGGTTCAATATTTGCAAATCCATCAACATACTACATCACATCAACAAGAGAAAGGATAAAAATCATATGATCATTTCAATAGATGTAGAAAAACCACTTGACAAAGTACAACATTCATTCATGATAAAAACCCTCAACAAAGTAGGTTTAGAGGGAACATACCTCAACATAATAAAGGCCAAATATGAAAAACCCAGAGCTATTATCATCCTCAATGGGGGAAACTTAAGAGTTTTCCCCCTAAGGTCAGGAACCAGACAAGGATGTCCACTCTCACAACTTCTATTTGATATAGTACCAGAAGTCCTAGCCACAGCAATCAAACAAGAAAAAGAAACAAAAGGCGTCCAAATTGGTAAGGAAAAACTTAAAACTTTCACTATTTGCAGATGACCTAATACTCTATATAGAAAAACCAAAAGACTCCACCAAAAAACTGGTAGAACTGATACACAAATTCAGTAAAGTCACAGGATGCAAAATCAATATACAGAGATTGTTGCATTTCTATACACCACAATGAAGCAGCAGAAAGAGAAATTAAGGAATTAATTTATAATTGCAACAAAAATATAACGTACCCAGGAATAAACCTAACCAAAGAGCTGAAAGACCTGTACTCTGGAAACTAAAACGTTGATGAAAGAAATTGAAGATGACACAAAGAAATGGAAAGACCTTCCATGCTCATGGATTAGAAGAACAAATATTGTTAAAATGTCTATAGTACCCAAAGCAATCTACACATTTAATGCAATATACACATTTAATGCAATCCCTATCAAAATACCAACAGCATTTTTCACAGAACTAGAGCAAAATATCCTAAAATTTGTATGGAACCACAAATACCATGAATAGCCAAAGCAATCTTGAAAAAGAAAAACAAAGCTGGAAGCATCACAATTCTGGACTTCAGAGTTGTAGTAATCAAAACAGTATGGTACTGGCACAAAAACAGACACATAGATCAATACAATAGAATACAAAATCCAGAAATAAGCCCACAATTTTATGGTCAATTAATCTTTGACAAAGCAGGGAAGAATATCCAATGGGAAAAAGAAAATCTCTTCAACAAATGGTGTTGGGAAAACTGGACAGCAACATGCAAAAGAATGAAACTGGACCATTTTCTTATACCATACACAAAAAGTATGCGCTAAATGGATTAAGGACCTAAATGTGAGACCTGAAAGCATAAATATCCTAGAAAAGGACATGGCAGTAATTTCTCTGACATCGGCCCTAGCAACTTTTTTTAGAAAGGTCCCCCGAGGCAAGGGAAACAAAAGAAAAATAAACTATTATGACCACATCAAAATAAAAACTTCTGCACAGCAAAGGAAACAATCAACAATACTAAAAGGCAACCTACTGAATGGGAGAAGATTATTTGCAAATGACATATCTGATAAAGGGTTAGTATCTAAAATATATAAAGGACTTATATAACTCAACACCAAAAAACAAAATAATCTAATTAAAATGGGCAGAAGACATGAACAGAAATTTCTCCAAAGAAAACATCCAGATGGCCAACAGACCCATGAAAAGATGCTCATCATCACTTATCATCAAGGAAATGCAAATCAAAACTATAATGAGATACCACCTTACACCTGTCAGAATAGCTAAAATAAAAAACACAAGAAACACACGATGAGGCCAGGATGTGGAGAAAAAGGAGCCCTCGTGCACTGTCGGTAGGAATGCAAAATGGTGCAGCCACTGTGGAAAACAGTACGGAGGGTCCTCAGAACTACCCTACAATCCTGCAATTGCACTACTGGGTATCTACCCAAGGAATACAAGAACACTAATTCAAAGGGATACATGCACCCCTATGTTTATAGCAGCATCATTTACAACAGCTAAGATATGGAAGCAGCCCAAGTGTTCATCGATACATAAATGGATAAAGAGAAGTGGACAGATATAAAACGGAATATTACTCAGCCATAAAAAAAATGAAATCTTGCCATTTGCAACGGCATGGATGGAGCTAGAGAGTATAATGCTAATCAAAATAAGTCAGTCAGAGAAAGACAAATACCATATGATTTCACTCATATGTGGAATTTAAGAAACAAAGCAAACAAGAAAAGTGGAAAAGACAGAGAGAGAGAGAGAGAGAGAAAGCAAGAAACAGGCTCTTAACTCTAGAGAACAAATAGATGGTTACCAGAGGGAAGGTGGGTGGGGGTGGGGTGGGGAAAATAGGTGATGGGGATTAAGGCGTGAACTTGTCATGTTGAGCAGCTGGTGATTAAAATGAAAACTTAAGAAAAAAAAGGAAGCGTGGTGGAGGAAGAGTGAGTGGGCAATGAGTCCTGGCAATGAGATGAGAGAAGTCCAAGGAGACACCGAGGCTTCAGGCCTGGAGAGCTCTCTGGGTTATTGCAAAACAATCTTTACCCTGTCTTGTGTTATTTTAAAGAGGAAAAATTTGGGGGGCACCTGGGTGGCTCAGTCGGTGAAGTGTCTGCCCTTGGCTCAGGTCATAATCTGGGGGTCCTGGGATCGAGCTCCACATCGGGCTCCCCACTCCTCAGGGAGTCTGCTTCTCCCTCTCCCTCTGCCCCTCCCACCCCCTGCTTTTGTGCTCTCTCTCTCTCTCAAACAAATAAATAAAATCTTAAAAAAAAATAAAGATGGAAAATTTGGTTTTCTGACAAGAGAGTGAGTTGTTTCTATCTACTGTATGTTCAGGCTGATCGCAAGCCCTTCAGGGGCAGAAGCAGGCCACCTACGGCTCTTCTATATCTCCCAGAGAACCTGATTCACATGCACTAGATGATTAATCATTATTTGCCAATTTTAATTTATAAAATTTTGAATGAAGCCAGAATAACAAAAACATCCTTTCTAGTTTACCACATGAACTTTCTCGTAATGACATCACCGCCACAATGATAAAGATGAAACATTTGTCAAATGAATTTACTCAATTCCACATCAGGGCTGACCTAAGGCACCAGATGTAATCCTGCTCGCTTTCCCTTTCAGAATCTATCATTGGAAAGTATACAAAGTCACCATGTCAACAGCATTAGTTATTAGGGAACTGGAATTCAGAACCACCGAGAGATACCACTTCACACCCACTAGGATGGCGAGGATCAGAAAGACAGAAAAGCACAGGTGTTGGTGAGGATGTGGAGAAATCGGAAGCTTCATATGCTGATGGTGGGAATGTAAAATGGTGCAGCCACTAAGGAGGGCAGGTTAGCAATTCCTACCAAAGTTAAACACAGAGTTACCATGGACACAGCAACTCTCTTACTGAGTATATACCCCAGAGAATTGAAAACAGGTGTTAAAAAAAATTGTACACACTGTTCTTAGCAGCATTATTCATAATAATAGCCAAAAGGTGAAAACAACCCAAATGTCCATCATCCAATAAATGGATAAAATGTGGTTTATCCACACAATGGAATATTGATCAGCAGTAAAAGGAATAAAGTACAGACCTACTCTACAACGTGGATGAAACTTGAACACAAGTCATGCTGAGCGAAAGACACCAGACACAAAGGCCACATCATATAGGATTCCATTTATATGAAACGTCTAGAAGAGACAAACCCATAGAGAGAGAAAGTGGATTTGTGGTTACCCAGAGGTTAGGAAGACAGGGGAATGAGGAGTGACAGCTGATGGGTATGGAGTTTCTTTTGGGGTGATGAAATTGTTCTAGAATTTGATAATGGTGATGATTGCACAACTCTGAATATACTAAAAACCACTAAACTGTATACTTTAGAAGGGTGAACTTCATGGTATGTGAATTGAATCTCAAGAAAGCTATAATTTAAAATTTTTTAAATAAAAATAACTATGATTAGAATTAATACAAGGAAGAAAATTAAGTTGTTAGTGGAGCAGCATAAATAAAAAAGGAAGACTGGCCATACAGGAATATTTTTAAAATAATAATTATAGTACATTATAACATTATATAAAGATTATATGTTGCTCTCCACGAATTTACTTTTTTCCCAACACTTTGTATTGTTTTGTACTTACTTTGAAAATGCTGCCTAGAGGCAAATTATAATTAATATTTGGTTACTAATTCGGCCTGGGCTAGGGAAGTAGAAAGATGACATAAGTGAAGTGAAAAACACACACATACATCATGATTTTCCAGAAGAAGAAGAAGGAGGAGGAGGAGGAGGAGGGGGAGGAGGAGGGGAAGAAGAAGAAGAAGAAGAAGAAGGAGGAGAAGAAGGAGAAGAAGAAACAAAAATACCAATAAAACCATTGACTTTCATGCCAAATAAAAGCCCAAAAATCCAAAGTAAATGAAAAGAATATGCTATAAGCCCTCTTAGACAAAAGAAAATGAAAAATATTCATAATAATAGTAGTAATTCCCTCCAATTCCAAAACAGTCACTCTCCTGTTTGCAAACAATTATTTAGTAAATATCTGTTCCAATTATACTTTGATTTAAAAAAACAAACAAACACATCAATGTATGCAGAAGTGAAAGGTCAAGGAAAGTACATAATATTTTCATACCAGAAATCCAAAGGTAAATTCCAATTCGTGCTCACTGGGGAAAATGATAGTCTGCAAATCTTCTTCCCAACGGCCCTCCTCTCAGCATGGTTCCTTATCCTTTGGTGTGAATTTTTAGATGGGTAAAATGTTCCTGTTTACTTGGAGCTTTTCTGCAGGAAGACGGACTTCAAACAGAATTCCCATTTTGAATACAGCATTCAAGTTCAAGCTTATCACGGTCAACAAGGCTGTGTAAAGAATTCCAGGTGTGCAAAATAATTCCTGAAACAAAGCGCCTTCAGTCTGTATCAGCTTAAAAAGACGTAAGTGTTACAGCCTACATGGTGATTCTTTTCCACCTAAGGGAAAGAAGATGAATTTTTCTCCTCTGAGCCGGACACCAATGCAGGATGACCTCTTCCAAAACAGCCTGAACAGGGACTGAGCAGAAAAGATGATGACTCGGCAGCTCCACGGGAACCTGACCGAAGGTTCCTTGCTTCCATTCTTCAGGGGGAACGGGCCATTCTCAGCGGGAAGACATGGAAGGGGCAGAGGACAGTCCTGCCTGGGTGCCCCACAGCAGAGGAAACAGTGCAGTCCTACCCAGTAGAAAGCAGTCCTACCCTTGCTGCCACCAGAGCCCAGCTACTCAAGGATTAGCATTCTGCAAAGTGAGAGCGGATCGAGAAGGCGTTCAGCTGACAAAGGAGCTTAGGACACTCTACTTGTCTTGGAAATTCACAATGAAACTATTCAAGGATCTGAATAATCCAACAGTACGAAATCATTAGTCTTGTTTAAATCACATAGCTAATCACAGAACCTTTTTTTTAAATATAACACATACAAATCTACTAATGTCCAGTAATATACACTTGGAGAAATGCTCGTCCATATTCATAATATTCCATGTTCTAGCTAAATTTTTTGACTTGGGTTGCGATAAGTGTTGCCAGATAAAACACAGGATGCCCACTTAGATTTGAATTTTAAATGAACAGCGAAAACTTTTTCATATTAAGTATGTCCCACGCCGTACTTTTATTTGCTAAATCTGACAACCCTGAACGAACCTTGTGGGACTGGAAATGCCTCTAGTCACCATTCCACTGTGTATCCTACTTACCCCTCCCTGCAGCCTTTGTGACCCGACTCGGAAATGCAGCACGCTAGTTACATGGGCCACCATTACAATGAAGGCCGTTACCTTCTTCAGGGTAGCACTCGGGGACCCCGCTGGAGCCTGTTATGAGGTTGCCATCTTCATCATGCCGTTCTAGGGTTCCAGGGGGACAGGTGGGAATGGGGGTAGTGGGTTCAGAGGTGGTAGTGGTGGTGGTGGTCGTCTGCGTAGTGGTTCGAATGGTGGTGGTCGGGCGTGTAGTGGTGGTTGTGCGGCGGGTGGTGGTGGTTGTGGGCCTCGGGGTCGTCGTGGTAGGTCGTGCAGTTGTCGTGGGGGCATGGGTGGTTGTTTTGACAACCTCCAAGCCCACCAGAGGCTTCCCTCCAAGACTCAGAATGGGCTTATCCTGGGCACTGGCCACAGGTTTGCCATGCCGCCCCTGCCCAAAGAGGGGCAGGCCATCCGGGCTCACCACGGGGGTCCCTCCCAGATCTGAAACAAAAGCAGACAAAAGCTGTGCAACGAGATGAGATCATCCAGAGGAAGTAAAAACCAAACGCAAAGTGTCTTCTCAAAGCTTATGGATTCTTATATTCGAATCAGTAAAAGGCAAAGGAAGCATTAAAAGGATATTCAGCAGAGGTAGCAATATCTGCTGCCATCCAGAAATTTCTGGGCTTCTTATATTGTCCCTTACTCTATATTACCTTATATAATCCTGTAACTACTTCATTGATATGCCCCATTACCCTGAAATAACTCTTGGTCTCTAGTCAAGAAAGTAACTCTTTCCTCCTCTTGATTCCTACACCTAAGGAGGAAGAGTGTTACATTGTACCCGGGGGGGCAAACTTACTCTGTAAAGCACCAGAGAAGATAGAGGGCCAGATATTTTAAGCTTCATGTTGCAGCTTCTCAACTCTGCCATTGTAGGGCAAAAAAGCACGGAGAGTACACAGACAAATGAGTGTGTCTATGTTCCAGTACAACTTGGGTTGGACACTGAAATGTGAATTTCAAATAATTTTCACATGTCACAAATATTATTATTCTGATATTTTTTTTCTTGCAATCATTTAAAAGGGAAGAAACTATTTTGAGCTCACAGGCAGTATAAAAACAGGCAGCAGACAGGGTTTGGTCTCCGTGCTGTTGTTTGCAGACCCTGCTGCTCTGGGCTGCCCTATCTCAAGAAGGAACTCAAGCACCATCTTTTTCTGGAGGGTGGAATCTGTCGGAAGAGTAGAACTACAGTCGTATTGGGGGAAAAGCTAAGTTCTGCCCCTTTGGAAAACTCCTTTCCACACAGCTAAAAGTAACTGGACCGAGGGTCCCCATTAAAAATCAGCAGGGGGTTGTTATCTTATAGCGAATTCGTAACACTTTTTGTTGCCTAAAAACCATTCTCACTTACCCACAATGGTGCGACCATCTCCTCCTAGTTTAATCCGAAGAGGATTTCCTTGTGAATCCTGGAGGTACCTTCCTTCTGCATTCAATACTAACCCACGATCGAGATCGACGACCTAAATCCATGACACAGATTAAAGAATATACTGAGCATGAATCCACCTACACGAACATATCCAAGAAGCCTCCACAGAAGGAAACCATAATGTGAGTAGGAAACATTATTTCTGTCCACATCATTCACAAGGCTTAATAAGAATAAAGTGCAGGGCACATGGGTGGCTCAGATGGTTAGGCGTCTGCCTTCAGCTCAGGTCATGATCCCAGGGTCCTGGGATTGAGTCCCGCATCGGGCTCCCTGCTCAGCTGGGAGCCTGCTTCTCCCTCTCCCTCTGCCTCTCTCCCTGCTCATGCTCTCTCTCTCTGTCTCTCTCTCTGTATCTCTGTGTCTCAAATGAATAAATAAAATCTTTAAAAAAATAAATAAAATAAAATAAAAGAATAAAGTACAAAACCGTCCCATTTCATATTATAATTACTTAACCATAGAATATATAAATTAAGTTTCTCAAATACGCAAAAGATGTTCATAATACTGCTACCATTTAGTATGCTGTGTGTAATGTTGAAAATCAGCAAACAACTTAAGTGTTCATCAATGGAAGGAAGGGATTAAATAAAATATGGCCCATTCACACAGTGGAATGCTAGCGGCCAATGAAAAGGATTTGGAAATTCTACATATATTGACATCAGCTGCTATGGACTGACTATTTTGCAGAAATAAAAATATATTCATTTGTGTATATAAGCTTAAAACTGCAGAGAAAAATAATCTGGACAGACATATCCCAAACTGTTAGCAGTAGTTATCTCTGGGGAGTGGTTTGGGATGTTGATTAGCTTAGAAACTCTTTCTCAGGGCACCTGGGTGGCTCAGTTGGTTAAGTGACTGCCTTCGGCTCAGGTCATAATCCTCGAGTCCCGGGATTGAGTCCCACATCAGGCTCCCTGCTCAGCAGGGAGTCTGCTTCTCCCTCTGACCCTCTTCCCTCTCATGCTCTCTGTCTCTCTTTCTCAAATAAATAAATAAAATCTTTTTTAAAAAAAGAAACTATCTTTTTCACATATTTCTGAATTGTTTTAACTTCTTGCCATGAACATGTATTGCTAGTGTATTAAAAACATGAAATGTTTCCATCTGGCTGTTAATAGCAACTTCTGAAGTTGCTATAACAAAAATAATTTAATTTGCAATTAAATTGCCTAATATAGAATACAGGCAAAAATGTCATATTCTCAGGAATTGTAATACTTTGGGGAGGGGGGAAGCTATTATCATCCCTATTAAGGAACAAGCTCATGCTCTACACTGGTGGTTCTCAAAGTGTGGCCTGGACCAGCAGCCTCAGCGTCACCTGAGAACTTGACAGATATGCTAATTACCTAGCTCTACGCCAGAGCTTATTTGACAAGCCCCCAGAGACTCTGATGCTCCATAATGTCTGAGAACCATGACTCTGCACAGCAGGCCACTGGAGGAACCCCCGCCAGAAGGCCACTTTGTTGGATGCTAAAATAAAATGTATTTATATAAACCCTTCTTTTGAACTCTACTCCATACTGTTTCAATGCAAAATTGTTTGAATGATATTTCACTTTAATATACATTCTTCCTTTATAAATTCCTGCTCCTTTGAAAAATGTTAAAGTGTACCTTGTTACCTGTGACTAAAAATTTTATAAAACCTCTCAATATGTTTTCCTAAATCTTACTGCTATAAAGGGGAAATTTTGACTGGGAATTCCTAGTCAAAATATGAATAATTTTGTGATTCTCTGAAAAAATCTTTTAAATCCTTGAACATTGTAAAAGTGTTCTGCCCATTACCCTCTAACTTACCAAAAACCCCTAAACATTTAACCCTGGGAAGTTAAAGTCATTTAGCTTAAACGCATTATAAAATACTAATAATTATTTTTCTGTTTCGGTTGAACAATGATCGTTGGAAAATTCAAAGGTGCTCTAATAAAAATTGCCTAATTGTTCCAGGGTTTTTTGGTTTGTTCATTTGTTTTTACCCTGCTTTCTTTTATGAAGGATATGAGACAATTTACAGAAAAATGTGTATACTAGTTGATCAAATAATAAAAAATAAAAATAAAATGAAGCTATCAGAGGTGGAGAAAAAGAAGTCCATTTAAGGGGCTAAGTATCAGGGTCTATGTAATTGCTGTGGGGTTGGAACATACATTTGTGTGATCTTCCTAACCAGTCAAAGCAAACAGGAAATAAAGGGCCCACTTATCATATTAGCTACGAGAAGAAAGCAAACTAGTTATTCAGGAGAATAAAAGATTTTTCTGAGCAATGGAAGAAGCAATATAAGAATATATTGACATATGAGTGGTTAAAACTGGAGAAGAAAAACGAAAGACCATTTCATTTATTGCTACACATGGCCACCATTTTTCTCTTCCCAACAGCGTGAAAACAACCGGTATGTGTAAAGAAGTTTACCCTACCCACTTTGTTCCTTGAGGGCCATTGATAATTCTTTGTCCACTTGGTTTACCATTACTACCAGGAAGCACTTTCCCTTCTACATGTGGTCGGCCATTGTAACCTACATGGCACACAAAAGAAAACAAAAGCAACAACAACAACAACAACAACAACAAAAGAATCTGCTAAACTCAACACTCCTGTAAAGTTGGCTTCATACCAAACTCTAAGTAGTAACATATCATTTTGAACAGAAATACTAAACAGAATTTTAAGCCAGTAACTTGTATATATTAGACGACAGTCTTAAATTGTAACTTCTAAATACCAAAAATGAAAGTCTATGAAGAGTACAGTAAAGTCACAGTTTTCTGACAATACTGGGGAAAGGAGAGAGTCCACATAAGTAAATTTTCTAGATAAAGCTTAGGACGGTAGTGGCTATAGTGTTATTTTAGCCAGTTGGAAGATAGAGGGAAGGAAAGTTGGAAGGATGAACACTCTCTCTAAAATATACTAGATGCTGTCCTGCTCTTCTCAGCAGATTATACTAAACCCAACAAGTATTTCTAGCTGAATCAGGTCCAGTCGTCAATCGCCAAGTGTAAATGCTCAGTGCTGACCTGTGTGGGGCTGCTTGAGAAGTGTCTGTTCAGAGATGAAGTAGAAGGTCCAGTTAGCTGCCCTTTCCATTGCTGCTCTGTCTGCTCCTAGCACCTGCCCTTCCTCTTCATCTCTCAGCATTTCTGATCAGCTACAGTTAGTCGAGGTCTGCGCTGGGAGCACTCTGGTCCAGCCCCACCCACGGCATAAAGTACTTGGGCTTTCTGACAACTATTGGAGGGTCAGAGACTTACTTTTCTCACTCAAATAGCTAGTGAAAATTAAATATTTATTGAATTTCCGCTATATACAGGGAATGTGGATTTTACATCTATTATCAGGGTCTTAGGTTTGCTCAAAATAGTCTATTTAAATAGTAAACTGACCTCTATATGGGGCATTGTTCTATTTCTTTACATTGGGCTAAGCTAATAACCCATAGTACAGACTAACAAACACTAATGCATTCATTCAAGAATCTTCCATTAAGCACAAATTCCATGCAAGGAGAGTGCAAGGTGTCACTAAACCGAATGCAGACCTGGACTAAATACCCTAGATCCTGCCCTGGGGTCCATGGAGACTCCAGTTCATAGCTGTCTACATTGTGTTCTCAGCGTAAGTCACACATCGGCCTCTTACTCCTCATATGACAATCATCTTTAACATGCATTTTCTGGAGGTTTTAAATAACATTCACTGATTGCAATGTCTGAGCAATTCACACCCAAGACATTTGAGTCTGTCCCAGGGTATGTTGAGAGTTTTATATGCAGAATCAACAAGAACAAGATCCAGCTTATGCAGTTACCTAATTCCTTTCTGTGGATTCTTTAAATATACGCTGGCAGGTGAGCAACTAAAAATAATCTAAAATACAAGAACCTTAGTTTGGCATCATGACTGTGACGCATTTTCACAGATTAAGAGCCTAAGTTGGGGAATTTAAAGAGGCAGTATGTGATAGAGGAATGGCAGAGGCCTGAGGAATTAGCACATCTGGGGTGGGAACTGTGGCTCAGCCACATAGGCTGCCTGACCTCTGGCGAGCCACTCAGGCCCCTGGGCCCTAGTCTGCTCGTCTGAAAACCAGCAGAAGCAATGCAAGAGGCAGTTAAGAGGATGAAATCAGTTACATCTGTAAAGCTCTTAACATAGTGCTTGGACATAGCAGACACTCGATAATATAAAATAAAAGCCTCTCAAGAATTGCTATGAACCCTCTTGAGAGCCCCAAAGAGAATGTTAAGTTAAAAACGAATTACCTTGTCTGGTAGGGGATCTGGCAAGCTGGCGCGAGAAGGGGTTCCGGAATCTTGAGTTCATCATGCGCTGGCGCAAGGAGAGCATAGGGGTGGTGGAAGAGTAGACAGGAGGGGCGTGGGTGGTGTACCGCACGGCGGCAGGGGTGCCCGCGGTGGGGCTTGGGGTGGCAGGGCTGCGGTGGGGGTGTCTGGGCGGGAGGTGTGAGGCTCTCGGGGAGCTGCCGGGAGGGGGGAGAGGAGGACGCTTCACAGGAGTGTCGTTCTTGTCCTGGGGGGAGCTCACCCTGGGAAGCGAGAGCACAATGGCAGGGTCTGTCTTGTCCTTAGCGATGTTCCCATCCACATATTTGCTGCCCTTGGGACTGGAGGAGGAGGGCCACTTTGGAACAGAGGAGGACAGAGGGTCCTCGTCCTTTCCTCTTTTAAAAAACATCGCGTCTTCACCCTCCTCCTCTGCCGAGACCGACTGCTGAGATTTAGAGGTCAGGGGCTCCCTTTTGGACGGCACGGCCTGAGAAGCGCGGTCCTTGTTCCCCACAGCCTGGGGCCCCGCTCGGCCGGGGACCCTGGGGCGGGCGTGGGGGTAGTGGCGGGGGCTGCCGGGCCTCAGCGGGGAGCCTGGGGGTCTGCGGAGATGACTGTCGCCCGCGCCTCCTGCGTGAGCCTCCAGCTGGCGGTGCTTGGGAAGGGACAGGATGGGGTCCCCGGCCCGGGCCAGGTGTGCTGGCGCCCGGGAGCCTCGGGCCTCTGCTTCGGTGCTGTCGTGGTGGTTTCCGCCAGATCTGCCCTCGGAATCCTCGTCCCGATGGTGCGGAGACGTGGGGAGCACCCCTCGGGAGCTTGCCGTGTGGGGGGACTGACTGCCTCTGGCCGCGTAGGGGTCCGAGAAGGAGGCGCTTTCCTGCGCCGCGGGGTGGGGACGCCCAGCCTGGGGCAGCTCGGGCTTGGGTTTGGACAGCGGACGCCCCACTTCCTTGCTCGGGGGGCCTTGGGGCTGTGGCTGCGACACGGAGACCGCAGGGGAAGGCTGCCCTTCCGGAGCGGCGGCCCCCGCACCCAGGCCCTGGCCGGGTGCCATCCTTTTGGGCATGCCGGGCCCGGGGTGGTGCTGGGACCGCGTCGCAGGCCGCGGAGCGGGGGCCAGCTGCGCCTTCGGAGAGCCGCCCTCCACACCCACTTCTGTGCTCTGTTGAACATCCAGCGCCTTGGAGGGCAGGGATTTGCCCTGAGGATGCGCACCTGCCTCGGTCCCGGCGGATTTGGGGTTCTCGGCCAGGGGCTCCTTCCGAGGAAGGCTCACCCCTCTCTGCGGGCCTTTTCTTAGGTGGTCCACGCCCAGGGAGGCGGGCTGCCTGGAGGAGGAAGACACGCGGTCGTTTACCACCACGGCAGGAAGCGGCTTCTCGTCCTCTGCTTCGCCCTCGGCGCCGTCTCCATGGATACCGGAGCCATGCCTGGGGTCCGAAGCTGGGTGAGAATTCACCCTCCAGTGGCCTCTGGGGGTTACGGTGGCCGGTGGAGAGCTGGAGGGATGCAACCGGGGTCCTCGGCCACTGCCAAAGCGGCTTGGATATCTCGTGTGGGCAGCAAAGGGCTTGTTTCTGAACAAACTGAAATGTCCAGAGACAGGCGGACCTGCGGGCAGCCGTCCCCGAGACGTGGGGGCCGTGGCCTCGGCCTGCCTGCCTCTAACTTCTGTATCACTGTCACCATCGCCGTCAGAGGCATCCTCTCCTTCAGAGACCGGTGTCCTTGAGGAGAGACCAGAAGACGAGGAAGACTTGGACTGTGATGGCGCACTGGACTTGGGGGCTGGGGCGTCCTGACCATCCTTCCAGCCCCTGGACACGGGAGCCCCGGGGTGTGGCTCTGTCGGCAGGAGCCGAGATGACCCTCCCTGGGGCGGAGAAAGTTTCAAGGGTGAGACTGAAGCACCCGAATTTTCCTCCCTACCCCCAAAATGGGGTGCCCTCCGCGCAGGCAAGGCTGGTTTTGTGCCGTGGTGCACAGGGCCTCTGTCCCGCACGGCGCTCGAGGTGGCCTGGCGGCTGGGCCACAGGGCCGGCCGAGCCTGGGCGGTGCTCTTGGGAGGCAGCCGCTGGGAGGCAGCGTCCTTGGGGTCCCGGGAGTCTGCGGCTGGCTCTTCCTCTTCTTGGCCCACTGCGTCATTGTCAGTAGAGCTGGGGGGCAGGTTGGTGGAGGGCGCCACTGGAGGGCGGTGAGGGCTACCCTCAATGGGTGTGTGCGCTGCAGAGGAGGACGCCCCTGGACGAGGGTGGGAAGCCAGAGAGGAGCCACGCCGGTCTGCCCCTTCCTTTTGGGGCAGCACTCTCACTGGGGTCCTCCCAGGAGCAAGGACTGGGGACATAGATCTACTTGGTGGCCTCTGCTGTGGCTTCTGGTCTTGGGTCTCCGAGGGCAACATTGGTGGGTCCCCCGGGGAATCCAGCCCCTCCTCGTGGGTGATTTCTGTCAACTGAAGATCCAACCCTTCAGTCCTCTTAGGGTGAAGCTGGGGTTTTCTGGGCATCCCACCATTAGCCAATATTTTGTTCTTCAAGTCAAGAAGAGGGTTTTTGACATTTCTGCCTCGCAGAGAAACAGGCAAATGAGTGTGTTTTGAGGAAGCGGGCGCTTTGGGAGAAGCTTCTGGCTTTTCAGATTTCCAGTCATCCTCAGCATGGGTCTTCTGCTGCACAATGGACTCACCAGAACCGGCTATAATAGATTTTAAAGATTCTGCCGTCAAAAAAATTGAAAGCTGAGAAACATCAGGTGAATATTTCAGATGGCAGTGTGGAGGCATTTATAATTAGTCATTATAATTAATAACTTCCCATTCTTTAGGCATTGAACACATTTTCCAAATTATGGCAATCTCTTTTAAAGACCTCTTTTGCTTTAAGTGATGATATGGTCCCAGAAAACGTGTATTAAATTTCTATAAATTGAGTTAAGTAACAGCTTATTATTTGCAGAAATTTTGAAAGGAGTGCTTTAAAGTAATCCATCAATTTTCTGAATGCAAACTCTTATGTAGGATTTTCTCCATATAACTGTCAGGATACTACAGATGCATTATAGCCACTCTTAGTGATGTAGGGAAGAAATACACATAAGCCTGGCTCAAAGTGCTCAATGATCTATACTCAAAACTAAATGGGGATGTGTTGTGTGTGATTTGCAGGTGACAGGTGAGGAACAAATCTGTAATTTTTAAGGCATTACAAAGAGTTTCCTATTCCCCCTAACATGTCTAAACTTGCTTTCTCCTTCTTACTTAAAATCTCTTTAATAATGGATACATTTGTAATCCCAAAATAAGGCCTAAACTAAAAAGATACCTGGGGTAGGCAAAACATTTTATTACAGGGGCCCTACAAGTTACCCTTTCTTGAGAGCAGGGTTGAATGAAGGAAGGGATGCTGTGGGGGGGGGGGGGGGGGGCAGTTATATGGCAATGGGGGCCCAGAAGGAGCAAACCTCATCTATTCCAGTTTTTCTAGCACAGAACTGTTTAATATTGCAGTATACTGTGAATCCTCACGGCACACCATGCAGGAGACAGCTACCAATATCTGGTATAAATATGGGGAAGCAGAAAAGAAAATACAGTCCAAAAACACCTCACTCCAATTTGGGATTTTATTAACCTGCTCAATTTTGATAGTGATCAGATAACGAGGTAATTGAAATTCTTCTGACTAAACCTGCACTCCAAAATAATGGAATATAAACTAAAAATCTTAAGTGCTATCTAGAAGTTGAAGAGAGCTAACAATTAAAAATGTCACCTTACACCTGTAAAAATGCTCTTTACCTGTCATCATAAGGCCCAAATTACACACTGATATAAGATCAATCACATAATTAATACATTCATGTTACTGTAATATTGTAATAGTAATTCATGTGACTAGCAATCAATAATCTTTTAGCCTCCAGGGAGACTAATTTCCAAAGGGATAACAAAAATATTTTAGAAATCAACAGGAAAATGTAGCCCCCCAAATCATCAACAAAGCAGTTCTAAATCCATGAGCATGATTCAAAGTAACACACCACAATTAGCGGTAATGAAGAGAGAGAAAGAGCCACAAACACACAATGCTTACTTGTTGGCATAGCGACAATGAAGGCTTTGGAGTGAGGACCCAGTCCTCTCCTGTTTGCGGCCCGGATTTTGAAAAGATAGCGTTCCCCAGGCTGCAGTCCATCCACTAGGGCAGAAGTAGTCTCTCCGGGATAGGTGAGGGACTTTGCTCCAAATGGTTTGAGAGCCGGGGCGTATGAAAGAATGTATTCTGAAATGATTTGGCAGACGGTTGGAAGGAGGAAACTGAAAACAGTCCTGTGTCCAGCAGACAGACTGTATGGGCAGGATGAATTAGAACGTGCATTACTAAAATTAATACTCTAGCAATGCACGCCAAGTCAGCAGCTGGAGCATAAAGACACAGAGGAAGGTGAACTAACATTCATTCAGGCTATCAGACAAGGCCATGGAGTGAATTCGCGGGCAGTTTTCCATTCTCAGCAAATTAAACATATGGAACCCAGGAGGCCAGTCTTCATACAACGTACCAAAACTATTTACACAGCATTGGGAGTTTTTCTTCATTGTGCTTATTTACTAGTTTACTATGTCAGCATTAATATATCCTGAGTAGAAGAAACCATGGAAGATTTAAATGACAACAGTCATAACTAAATCTGAAGAGCTACCAACACCTTTAAGAGTCTTGGTGTATTGATCTGGGCTATTTGTGCATTAAGCCAGGTAAATTCCATATTTGGAGTATAATTTCACTTTTGCAGGAATTACAATCCTGACTCAATATATCTGGGTAAGGATATTTCACAGTATTTAAAACTGTGAGGAAAAGTTGCCAGTTCATAGATTTATGTGATGTTTAATGTTTCCATCTCCAATCAGTGATATTTACAAACATGTAATGCCCCTGAACTTTGAAAATCAGAGCAAATTCAGTCCAAGGAACTAATATAGCTCTATGCTTCTATGGAAATGCTGTAAGGTAAGGAAGCCATGTTTTGAAGCAGAATTTCCACCCTCGACTAAAAACTGTCATGTCTATTTTCCTCTAAATGAACTCAAGATTTACAAAACTTATCAAATTAATGTGAGTAGGAGCTAACCACAAAAAATAATTTGAATCACAGAAAAACCAAGCAACTGTCATACTATCTATGTCATATGGAGAGGAGCACCGAAGACCTTTTCTCTTCCCTGAGATCTAATCTTTAAAAAGTACATTAATTAAAAAACTTCAACCAAAAATGCCTTTGCAGCATTTGTCTGAAAAAAAAAAAAAAACCCACATTCTTTTCTTTTTGGAAATGAACAAACTAGTCATTTGTGTTGGTCAAAAGTAAGAATTAAAAGAACCCACTGTCTATGAAATCTGGTAATACAGATTTTTTTATGAATTCAATTCATCTGGAAAAAAATGCAACCATGTCGAATTATATTCTTCTATTATCTTTTATATTTGTCATACATATAAATTCCCCAGTGTAATTATGAATTTTAAGTCACTAATTTTAAGTCATAATTTTAAGTAATTATGAATTTTAAATTCA
The DNA here is from genome assembly GCF_004348235.1 of Phoca vitulina. Classification (NCBI taxonomy): domain Eukaryota; kingdom Metazoa; phylum Chordata; class Mammalia; order Carnivora; family Phocidae; genus Phoca; species Phoca vitulina. The sequence continues at coordinate 8,728,327 of NW_022589712.1, forward strand.
TTTAATCATGAATTTAAAGCACCACCACTGCTTTATGAAAACTGCCTAAGTAGGGTTAAGATACATGAGTTCTTTTGGACCCAAAAACTCAGTAGCTATTATTATTTCTGAAAATATTTCATTGACTACCAGGGAGGTTTATTCGCCAAAGAGCTATAAATATAAACTAAGATGTGGGAGAGGGAAAGAAAGCAAATAAGTAGCATGATAATAAAGTCATGAAAGGAGCAACAATTGCTTTTTTATAACTAACAAAAGTCATCAGCCAAAAATGTCTTTATGCAATTTTCAGAATCTTTGCCAGCATCACAACAAACTGTCATAAAAAAGGATGATTTAAAGGGCAACTAAATATTTCTTCTCTTCATTCGTTTCTGATTTATTCCACTGGGGAAAAAATGAGCAAGAATAATACAATATATTCTTTAAAATCTGCAAGCAGATGAGAAAGCATTAAGTTTGGAAACTACTCCCCCACATCTGCCTTCTAACTTCCATTGTTCCATGGAAAGATATCCTTACAGGTCCTCAAAGATAACTTAACAGTCGAATACAAGAGAACCTTTCAGTTTTTTCAATTAAGAAATTCTCAAAGGAGGTTAGTGATAATTTTCTCGATTTCTTTACGCTTACACAGACCTTTCATAGTTTCTGGACATAGACTTAAGCTGTCTTCCAAAATCGAGTAATAATAAAACGTACCCTTAGGGTACCTATGTATAGGCAACGTCAGGGGAAAACCACCCTACAGCCTTCTTAAATGTCTCTGAAAAGACTTCTGAAAGGTTCCTGAATGTTTTTACACAAAAAAAGAAGTAATTTGTGTTTTTAATATTCTCAACAGATTATTTTTAAATTTAGCTAGCTGTGAATATTTTATCCTATTTTAATTCCGTTTCATCTTTGGTATTTTTTTTCTATTTTAAGGTCATATTTTTTCCTCAACCAAAAAAATAATTAATTAAAAAGGCTGACAAATAGGAAAAAATCCATTTTCATTTAATTTTTATTACTTGGTTTTCAAACCCATTAAATATCTATGGTCTTATTCAAGACATTTGTGGTCCCACAGAGTTCCTACTTACTCCCACATTCCATGATCTTATTGGTACAATGAGAAGATCCATAGCATGAAACACAAGGTTGTCACTTGTATGGGTAAAGGTTATGATGTCACACCCATACAATTAAAAACACCCTTCCTGATAGCAGCACCGGAATCGTTGTGGATAGGGAAGATGAAAAGTCATCTTCATGAGTACCTGGATCTTACTGACAATGAGAACCCTACATGAAATACCCTTGTCCATTGGGTTAGCGCCCCATATACGTATGTTGCTTCCCTATTGCTCTTCCAGTCACCAAGCCTGCTATTAGAACTGGTGTTTATCAGAGTCAATGTACACGTCTCTATCTGGGGTATGTCACTCCTGTGTGCACCTGATACCTTAAATAATGAGGTTCCTACCTTTCACTTTCCCCTCGGTCTCGGGCAGTGCGTCCCAAGCTACAGTGACAACTGTAGGTTTGCCGTTGACTGGCCAGACGTTTAAGTTTTCAGGAGCTGTTGTAGGAGCTACAAAAGGACAAGGACCCAAGGTTTAAAAATGCCCTTGTGGATATTTTAAAAGTAAGTGACATATGGTCCCTACAGATAGATTTTTCACTGAAACACTACAATGTTCATTTTTATTATACATGACAGAAAATTCTACACTCTCATTACTCTTTGTGCAATATAGTGATTTATGTCAGTGCTACCGACTCATGTAGTGAGTTTAGACATATCCAGGGAAATGCCTTTAGAAATTTAGAATTTCTTTCATTGCTGAATTTTGAAGTATGTAAAAAAGATTAAAATCCAGTTGGAACTTCTTTTTAATAAAGCTTTTAAAGACATCGTTTAAAAGAAAATAATTGATACAGAGCACAATTCTCCCCCAGAATCAAACACAAGCTCAGCCTTAGGGTAAAAGAGTCTCCCCTACCCTCCAGAGCCATGCATTACCCACGGGCATGCACACATCCAGTGGTGATTTATGATTATGTTCCATCCTGGGATGTAATGTACTCTACATGTCAGAATAACATGCTAATGAAGATGGCCAGTGGAGGATAAACATGGACCTAACGCAACAGTGCCTGAGCTTCTTTGCGTTCATACATAGAAACACTTCCCAGATTTAGGGTTAATGTTACTTTAAAAAATGCCTCTGCTGCCCTATATCACCATTGGCTTCTTAAACTATCTTTAAATCTTATTTTCAGGGCAATTCCCAAATGGAAGATCTGAAGGCCATTTTAAATACAGACCAGATTCTGGTGTTCTCTGGAAGACAGATGTACTCCATTTGCCATCTCTTTCACCCTGTGAAATACGGACTGCGAATTCATACATGGTGTCTGGAATCAGGTTCTCGACCAACACGCGTCTGTTGGAGGTCTGCTTGTGATCCCACCTTGCCAATTCCCCCTTTTCTCGATAGCGCACAGTGTACTGTCTATAAGAAAATGCAAGGCAACAATGCACCCAGTTGACCAATTCTCTGCAACTGAACGCTAGGTTCCTTGCTATTTTTCCTTCCCCATAAGTAATGACTTTTGGAGATAAGGAGAGAAATTAAAGAGGAGAAAAATCTACATTTTTGACTATGTTATTAAGTCAAAGAATTTACTCTTATATTCCAGGAAAGGTGTCTAAAGTCAGTCAGGAAAGATGGAGCTTAGTGTCTTACTGCTCACGAGATCAAGCAGAGATTAAGAAGGGAAGGTACAAGGAGGGGGACAGGTTTGACCAGGCAGGTGCCTTCTGAGGGGTGTGTGTGTATGTGTGTGCATGTATGTGGTGTGGAAAAAGCAATATTAAGAACTGAAACTGGCCCAAGGCATCTTGACTCTCCAGAAAAGACAAGAAGTTCCACTTCATGCCAAAGCAGGCATGTTTTCTATAGGTTCAGGAGGAAAGCCAACATGTGGTTTTGAGTAGAATTATTACCATGAGAAGGAGCAAAAATGTGTAATAAGCAGAGCAGGATAGAGGAGCTTACAAAAGGAACTCTACCGTGTGATTATCAGGGAGAGAAACATTGTGAACAAACATGGTAATAACAATCCCAGACAGAAGACATCCTCCACACTCTAAGAGTTGCAAATACCATTTATTGTGTTCCTTTGCCAAGAAATTTTCTTTGCAGCCACTTGGCAGTATAAAGCATGTGAAGCATTAACAAGGTGATATTTAATAAGTCAAGATAAGACTTCAGTTGCACACAGCCCACCAATTAATACAAGAGTCCTGCTAAGAAAACCCAGGCCCTTTTTCATTTTCATCAAGAGATTGGAAATCAAAGTTCAGTGGTAGTCAGGAACAAAACGGCTAGGAAGAGAATCACTATGAGCTTTCTCAGGTCTTTCAAACAAAGCAGATGTCTTTTTCTTTTTCTTTACTAACAGACAGTAACAGAAACTATATCTAATACAAATAATGGTGTGTGTGTGTGTGTATGTGTGTGTGTACATACATATATAAAGAATAAATATATATAATAAAAATATATACATAAAATACATATATAATCTCAGCATTATATTCCATTCCTTTTTTAAAGGATGTTCACTTTTCCTGGTTGTAGGAAGGTTCAAAAGCTAATATATAGTGCCCTAGTGGCCACCAAATCTTTGGCTTCCTCTTGGTAATATAAACAATTCGGTAGTTTAACACATAAAATTTTGATGGTTATATTAATCTACCACTAACAAGGAATGGTGTTCACCGCTGGCTTTTTTAAACACAAAAATTATTTTAACCTATGATTGGTTTATCTTCTACTGCTATTGCAAATCAGTATAAAAATCTGAACAGCATAACATCATGGCTTACGAGACAAAACAGTGCCTTCTGCCATGCACAAATGAGCTAGACATAAAGCAATTCAGTGTTTGAAGAATGAAGAACTACAGTGTGCAAGGCATTCAACAAATGTCCCCTTCTCTACATAAAAATCGTTCCTACTGTCACCCTTCCTGGATAACAGGAGGAAAGGTAAGACTCCTTCTAAGATGGGGCCACATCCTCTGCACACAAATAGATCATAGTGAGACAAAGCAAAACACAAATGGGGCAAAGAAAGAAACGGAATCTAGGGAATTTCCAGACACAAGATAAAACTCTGAGCAAGTGAGAGGTGAGGTCCTGCTGTGTGCATTACACACGAGGCCCTGTCATATCCGATCTGCGGAAAATGTGTGACCGCACCTGAGACCAGCCAGATTGTCATAGAATAGTCTACCATTCAGCATTCAGATATGTCAGAAGATATGGTCATTCAAATAAACACATGTCTCTGCAGGGCCAGAAAACAAAGAAATAATGGAAAGTACCTTGATGCAACAACTTTCTTCTGTTTTTCCAAAACAGGATCCACCCAGGCTACAAGCACGGATTGGGATGACATGACCCGGACATTGATGTCTTCAGGCACGTCTAGTTCATCCTCTTCTGAAATGACAGTGGGACACATTAAAGGCTATCTCTACAGTAGGATCTGCCCTGAGTTCCTCTGGCCTCTAGAGTTCATTATTGATGCTGTATAATTTTTAAATTGCTTACACGTGATGTCGATAAAATGAAATGAATAGAAAGCTAAGCAATTGTTTGCTTGGTCAATGTAGAAAAACCAAACTCTCCATTCCTGTTCTTCTTATCCACAGTCTAAGAAATGAGCCATTCACTTGAAAAGTTGCCTAATCCAGCTGACGTAAAGAACAGTGCAAAAGGGATGCTTTGCCTTGGTCCAAGATACTCCGAGTAACTCAGTGTTTTCTTAACACATACTGTAAGTTTCTGGGAAATACAACAAGATTTACAGGAAGCAAAAGTTTTGGGGGAGAAAAGGTCAAGCCAGAGCATTTCCTTAGCAATCATGGCATGAAATGAAATTCAAACAAATGTACAAATCACATTGGGTTCAGTGTCCTCCCATTTTAGAAAATGTGGTTCCAAGACATATTAAAAGTTACATTCAGACATAAAATAGAATTCAGTTTGCCAATTTCCAAGAGAATACATCATTCTCACGAAGCCTATAGTTTCTGTTCAATCTCCCCAAAATGAAGACCTACAGGCTTCAATTTTGCTTTTAGTATCTTGGGGGTTTTGTTTGTTTTGTTTTTTTATTTTCACCTTTCAAGGACCATATTTCAAAAGGATGTGACTTTTGTTACAAGTAAGGGAAGGTGGAAATAGCCTGTTAGAAAAGCAATGCAGGCACTTTTTCTATAGCAGTAAATAACGAAAAATAAAAATGTAACATCACATATTTGAGACTTCTGTCACACAACGTAAGCAACTATAATCATAAATGTAAAATGATAATATAGAAATACACATAATAATTTAATATCTGCTCTGTAATATTAAACTATAATCACAAATAAATTGTGAATTCATGAAAATAACCATGCTGCAGGTTGCCTCTTTAAATTAAGGTGCAGGACCCAGAATAGGTATGTGTAATTTATTAATATGTAATATAAAAAAATCTGTGAAAGGATGTAGGGAAAAAGCATCCCTTAGTAAATGACCAATGATCAGGTTATGAGCAAGCCTCTGCTACATTTTTCTCACTCTTCTCAATGCTAGGTTTAGGTGATTTTGGCTAAAATGAAGTATGAGTGCCGATCTTGCACCCTGTCCCCTCCACACCTACTCTTATTTCTCTCTGTTCCCGGGCTGCCACAAAGGGCAACTGATATGTGGGTTCAACTGTGGCTTTAAATGGAGCAAATGCTTGGCTGCTCCTATGGCAGTAAATCCGCTGCACGGGGAAGCCATTCAAAATACACAGAGAAATATACTTCATTGGAAGAACACTCTCATCTCTGAGTATAAAAGAAATAAGCTCGTGTCCGAAATGTGACCAAGCCGGTCCTGTGGTTTCCTTCATACTCAGTGAAATCCATGTAATTCGCCACTCACACAGCATCATTTGGAAACAACCCTGCATCCACACAGACCATGATATGAGCAGGTGCGTCCTTGGAAACATACCTGAAATCTTCCGTTTCGTTAGGGCAGCCCTGTAGACAGGCTGACTCTGCCCCTGTGAGTTCATGGACTGCAGGGAGACCACGTACACCGATTCCGAGGCTGTGAACCAACCGGCAAGGGATGAGGCTCTGCGTTTGGCTTTCCGGAACGCACACCCTCTTTGTCCGCATCCCCCTCCCCTCCACTCCCTTCCCATCTCGTCTTTCTGGGGCATTCCAACTGCTTCAGGACAATTAAAGATGAGACCAAGAACATTAGAAACTAGGCCTAAGAAGAACATTATTATGTGAGAAAATATGGAATGATATTACCCATAATTCTTGAGAAATGGGTTTCTATTTCCTCAACATCGAAGAAAGATGAACAATGCTTTAAAAAAAAAAAGAACAGTATATTTACCCACAGAATTCCCCCAATTTCTTTTTATCTCCAAATAGAGAAGAGGGGTCAGTCTGTTTTTTTATCTGTCATCCAAAAGAAGGGAGCAAGACAAGAACAGTGAGTGTATCAGGTTATCAGTCCAGAGACGATGCTGGGCCCTCGGAAACTGAAATCCTCAGAACTGAGCCTCCAAAGATTTGCTAAGAGCAAATGTAAGAGTTTAAATATATCTTTTATTTCTGGATTGTTCTTTCCATTAGTTCCCTCTACCCCACACTCCAAATTGTACATTGGGTCCAGTAGTAGCCAGCCGAATCTAAACTGGAAAACTTTATTTGGAAAAAAAATTACAATGATGAAATAAAACTTGTAACTCTTGAGTACCATGGAATCATAAAATCTGGGATCCCAATGAAACCTTGATTAAATTCCAATTTGACCTTCTTATTTTATAAGTAAGAACATAAAGCCATGAGAAAATTGATTGATTTGCCCACAGTCATGCCCCTAAGAAGGACTCATAATCTTCTCTGAATCCAGAGTCACTAATGCCTAACTCCAGGCTCAATTGACTGGGCTTCCAGCAGCAGCCTTAATTAGTTCAAGAATAAAAATGAGGCAATATGATATATTTCTTTATTTTTAAAAATTTTTTTGAGGTAGAGCGAGCACAGAGAGGGCAGGGCGCAGATGGAGAGGGAGAGAGAGAACCTTAAGCAGGCTCCATGCTCAGCGTGAAGCCTGACTGGGGCTCAATCTCACCACTCTGAGATCGGGTGAGCCCAAATCAGTGAGACGCTTAACGGGCTGAGCCACCCAGGCTCCCCAATATGATATATTTCTAATCATACACCGTCAGGTAATACACCGTCAGGTAATACACCATCAGGTAACTACACCATCAGGTAATACTTCAGCAAGTTAGTAGAGGTGACAGAGATCCTAATGAGAACTTGTAACACTGTAGGTCTTCCTTCAGGCATTGCAAACTTTCACAGTAATGGGAAAAGAAACCTTTTGTTTTTACAAACAGCATGTCAGTTAAACATAAAAGGAGACCAGTGTTCAGAAACCTCACCCAGAGAAACTTATAAACTGCTGTAGGCCAGTCACATTTCAGGAGAAGGGGATAATATCTGACAACCTTCGAACAGCCTCTCTCTCTCTCTCTCTCTCCACACAAACACACACACACACACACACATAGGGCAGGTGAAACTCATGCTGTGATGAGTAAATTATTATTTAGGCTAAGGCTCTGACATGCTACCACCGAATTTTGAAATGTATGTTTTATAAAAGGGAAAAATCAAGTTTGTAACATTGGGATTCATAGAGCATGAAACTAAGTTTCCAAAAAGAGGAGTCCCTGAAGACATCAATTTCTTGGTGCTATTGACAAAGGAAGCAGCCAAAGGTCAACAAAGAAAAACTCTGCCATCCAACCTTGCAACCCAGGACCACATATAAAGAAACTGAAAAAGCAGTGCCCCATCATTTATCAAGAGCCCCCCAAAATTAATAATTTCCACAATTGACATTTTTACATATTTGTGATGTATTTCTTAAAGTTCCTAGGTTGTTGTTAACACCCAGGTTCTTGACTTGCGAGCTCTCCACACTAAACCTGGCCCGAGATTACCATGAAGGAAGAATAAACCAGAACAGCCCACGTGTCTGGGTCTGGTCTCTGCTGTGTTGAGTGCGTCACATCAGCTCCTCATTTAGTCCCGACAGAAGCCCATGAGGAAGCTACTCTCACGGTCTCCTTTTCACCGACGAGAAACCAGGTTCAGGGGGCTGAGATGACCCACCCGTGGTCCTGGACGAGGTGCCAGGGCCAGTGTGACTCCCAGGATTTACTGCAGCAGGTGAGGAGAGAGCAGGGCGCAGGGCCAAGTGCTGGCTATGGAGCAACCATCTCTTTTTCACAGAAATAATGAAGACTCCCTGGTATGATAACACGCTCCATTCTGTGCCCCTGATTATTAGTACTCTGGAAATAAAATTTCTGAAATGACCTCAGCGTCACAGCGCCCCCAGGCACCCCGGCCCCTCATCAGAGCCAGCGCATCGGCTCACTTCCCCGACCTCAAGTGTGTGACTCGGTAGAAACTCTGGACTTGGGACTGTCCGTCCTAACTTCCTGAAGGCCCCCAAACTCATGCACTCCTTCCTTATTACTGTCCCGCTCCCATGTGAGCCCCTGTGCTTCCTATGTCCTCTGGCCTCCGTCTCCCACGGCTGCCCGTGCTCCCCTGGATGGGACTCAGCCCGGGGCTCCCACCCCGGCACTTCCGGCCTCCCGGGCCTGCTCTAAGGTCTCTGCTTTCACGACCCTCTGTCCCTGGTCTGTCTCTGTGGAGGGCTGCTGGGGCCCCAGCGCCCCCTGGGAGCCTGACTTAGAAGACGTCCAATCACATGCGCTTCGTGAATGGCTGGGAGGGTGGGAGTTTTGCTGACAGGACCTCGGGCCCACCTCTCTCCAAGTTTCCTTGGCCACCCTCTGCGGGTACCACGCTCTCGATGGCATCTCGGTCATAAACGGAAGTAAAATCCTATGCAGGATAAAATGAGGACACTGGCCTGCCATGGCACAGCAGGCCCACCGGGAGTCACTGCATCCTCCCCACCATGATGGAGCAAGCATCCAGGGAGCCCTCTCCTTCCTCATGGCAGCCGCGTAGGGCATTGGCTGTGGCAAGTCCAACACTTTTTTGTTTGATGAAAACTCAAAAGCCAACATGTTGCCACGGAGGCACGGGAGGCGCTGTTCATCAGGCTGGGACCGGAGCCCAGCTCTGACCTCGGTTCCCACGCTGGCTCAAGTTCAAGAAGCAAACAAATCCTTCTGCTGCCCTCAGATGAGCCAGGGGTCACTACTGAGGAAATGAAGAGACAGCGGAACCAGTCAGATGAGAAACTTGTCCGCACTAAACGAGGTTTTACCGCATGATGTCTACGAAAGACTCGGAACAATGAAAACTTCCCGCTGGAAACACGCTCCCCTCAGTCTCAGGAATGCAGAAGGAGTGACTCTCCTCTGCTGCTGGTATTCTGGGTAGAACCTGGCCCATTTCCCCCCGCACAGTACAACTATTCAGAGCGAGGGATAGCTTGGGAATGAATACCAGAGTCTCCAGATGCCTGGGCCTGCGGCTCTAGGTCTCGCCGCTAATACTGAAGCCTCACAAAGCACATGCAGCTCGCATGTCTCCAGTGCCGTCTTCGATCCCATGTGGTGTCCGGGGGCACTGGAGCTGAGAAGTAGCTGGTCTTTTTGTCTGGGAAGTCTGGAGTCTGCATTTTGAGATGATTTGGATGCTCTGCCCAGCAGAACACCCATCAGACTTGCCCAAGGGTCTTCAGCAGGTGGCTGAACAGACAGCAGTGAATAGGATGGTGACTTCCGGGCGATTTCAGGAAGGGAATCCAGCCTGGCCTTCCGCTAGTGTCTCCAACCAGATCTAAGTGGCCCCGAGCAATGCCTGCCATGTGGTGCAGGGGGCCAGCCTTGGGAGTCCTGAGGAACTCAGAGCTGCTTGTCCAAATTCCAGAACCTGTGGTCACACCTTGAGCAGAGGGGACTGTGTTCCCAGAGCACTGGAGGCTCGTGGGGCCAGCAGACCTTATTCCCATAGGGCAGCCCCATTTCCATCACCACCTTTCTCACCGGGCTGCTTCCTGGGCCCCAAACTGCTGGTCATCGCTGCTGCGAGCCTGGAACCCTCACTCTGGCTTCTACTCTCCCTTCCTTCTCCCATTTCTTTGTTTTGTCTCGCCAGTCTCATTTCCCACCACTTGCCTGTCCCTCACCGTGTCTGACAGAAAACTTAACTGCCTTCTCACCGGTGACTCTGTTCACAGCACAGACCTTCAGCTCTGTGCCCTTCTGGGCTCCTTTGCCCAGATCCGGTCCTCTTTCCCACCTCCAGTCCATCTCTCCAATGCTGGAAGCTGAACGAGGCCTGGCTTTTGTTAGCAAGTGAAGAGATCACCAGGTCCCACTGGAGTCTTCTGGGAGGGCCCAATAAATCTCCCCCCCTTCCTCACCCAAGTACTGATCCAATTAGGAAGTGACTGAAGAATAAGCAGTGGGGCCAGCATATTTATTGCTGGTACCAGCTACGCTGGAGATCACGGGGCAAGCGTGCTTTCTAGTACGAGCCCCAGAATTACCAGGTTCTACTGCCCGGCAGCCCTGGGCCCTACGTTACCTATGCCCAGAGGAGCTGAGCAGATTGTGTGCTCTCTACAGCCTGGCTTAGCTGCAAGAGGAGGACACACAAAGGGCCAACCCACGCTTTCCCAGCACCTCCCGTCAAACTCATCAGGTCAATGGGGGGGCGTGAGGAAAGGGGGAGGAAAGCAGGAGTTTGCAGCACTGCCTCGCTCGGACTGTGGCCTGTGCCACTGTCCCGACCGGTCAATGAGTGAGGGCGGCAAAGCTCAGGCCTCAACCCACGCTGGAACCCTGTGCATAATCTCTCCACGTTCCAGCCGATGTCCTGTCTGCGTCCCATGGCCAAAGCTTCCTTCACACAGTAAGGGTTTGCAAAGAAGGAGGAAGGCAGGCCTGGCGTGCAGGCTCCATCAGCGGCCACCACATTTCATCTTGAAAGGACCCAAGGTCCAGTGTCCTGGGAGCTAAGACAAAGCTTAAAAGAACAAAACGGTAAAAGCAGAGACAAGATGAGAAAAGCATCAGCTTCTCCACGTCCAGGGAAATGGCCCAGCTCAAGGAACTGGTGCTATCAGGCGAGGCAGCGGCTGATGGGCACGTGGAGGAAGGGTCTTGTCCTGCCACCAACTGAAGGTTGAAAGCATGGAGCCACGGAGGAAGGATAGAGCCAAGAACGCAGTTGTGAATAATGATCACACCTGGAAAGTGAACACTACACCTCAAATATAATTTTCGGTCACAAACAAGCTTCTAAATGTTGACATGATGGCAAAGGTCATCAACACATCCGACACCATTTAACATTGAACTCACCCAGCTTTTTAATTTCGTGCGTCCGCTCATCTCTCGTCAGTGGGACATAATTCATCTTCCGGCCACTCTCCCCGTAGCCCAGAAGAAAACCCCGCGATCTGCGTGGACTCTTGGCTCCCGACAGGCGTGGTGCCTTCCACGCAACGGAGAGCCGGTCGTCTGAGGATCGGACTCGGACACGCAAGGGCTTGTTTGGCACTTCCTTTTCTTAAAGAGGACATGACACAGAAATTATTACACAGTATATCCGTTAGCATGAACCGCTGAGTCTAGAACGTCTGTCCAAAGATGGAGTGGCAACAATTAGCAGCTGGGCTCAAAACATCCATTTTTGGTAAATCAACTCTAGTAGGAACACTTTTCCCCCAAGGGTATCGACACTCGATGCCCCCATTCCTCCCCGCATTTCAGACAGAGGTCTCCAGAACTTAAAGTGGAAAACACCCCATTGTGAGCCTGCCGGCCGGAAGTCTTGGATGTTTTACAACATTCTTCCTCGTCTATTTTGCCTTCTTAAGGTGGGGGGCGATGACGACCACAAAGCCTATTGCTGACACCAGCCGCACTCTGGCCCGCATCAGGGATATGGTCCAGCTAATAAGCGTCTCTCCACTTACAGAAGCCGGGTACTTCCAAGCATTGTTCTTCAATCATCTACAGTGACTAATTTTTTAGACTGGAAAATTCCCAGCTAAGTGAAGACATAGAAACAAAATCCAATGTCATGAGTTAGTGTAAACTTCAATAACACAATAAATCAAGAGCCATTGGAGATGGTAATTCTGAAAAGCCAGACACACGGCTCCCATGTCTTGAATCTAATCAAAAGGAATATCCTTTTGTACATTAGCTGGAGATAACCTGCTCAAGTTACTGGGCACCCCCATTCCTAAAGGCTCCTAAGAGAATACCATGTTATGGTTCAGTAAATATTTTCCCCGATATGCAAAATAGTCATTATTAAGATTTTTCGGTTTCGACCCAATAATGCAGCCAAAGGACTAACCACATGAAACTTGCCCTTACAGCCTGGTGTCATGAGCGTAACCACGTTCCCTAGGGTTATACTAAACTGATCTCAGTTTTGTTCCAAGTTAAGAGGTAGGCTCTCAATTTCAAGGACAAGCTTCTATAAAAATTAGGGACCACTAAGTGATTATGGAAATGATAAATATGCTCATTTATATAGTTCAAAAGAAAATAATTTGCCAAACGTGTTCAATACTGACAGCCAACTCATTAATGGCACAGCATTCAGTAACTGTATGAATTCCTATATTAATCCTATGACTTGGTTATTCTTATGAGTTCCCAATGTGATGCTCCATGTTTCTAGAAAGATCCAGGCTGCCAAAACTTATTAAGGTTTGAGCTATCCACAGGTGACTGTGTCACAAAGGTGGACACGAATTTCCTTTATCAGCATGGGTCACTGATGAATAGACCTTGTGTGGGGTCTGAGTGAGAAGACTTTTTGTAAATACTGGAGGCAATGTCTCATAAAAACCACGTAGGAAAAGCAAAATCTGAATAATGAGCAGCATGTTCAGTCTCATTTATCAACAATGATGTTTTGGTTTGTTTTTAAAGTTAGCAGATTTGCAGAGGACATTCATCAGAACAAAACACATAACCAAGTTGACTTTCTCAGGAATAGCGTTCACATCATTTTCAGCTTTGTACAAAGTCATGAAATAGACTTGACATGAGCCATGAACAGGGGCATAGACATGGAGAGAAAATTTCACAGGAAGCAAAACCCTTTGCTTCATTCTGTCTTCACAGCCTCTAAGTCATGTTTCCCTCTGTTTGCCTCCAACACAAACCGTCACCACACGCACAAAAGTCAGTTTTAACAGAAGACCGTCCCGTGAGTGATGACATAGACTCTCTGAGGGTGAACCACCTGAGGTTGGGGTTTGATTTTATGGGGTGCCCAGCTTTGGGCAAGGGTTGGTACTGTGTTTTTTAAAAGTTCATAAGATGAAAATGATCTCTGCCAACAACATATGATGCTTACTTTATTTCTATAAAAAGCTCATACCTCCTCAAGGGAACCTCTCAGTGATGTGGGGCTGAAAATGACACCTGCTCAAGCTGCCACAGGCCATTTGCACTGCTTGTTTTTTGGGCAGAAATGACAGGGTTGCCACCCAACCATGGCTGCCACAGTCTATTTCCTGAGGGGCAGCAGTAAACAGGACATATGTCCATGGTGCTATTATCAACTTGACTGTCCTCAATATTACCCCCCCACCCCGGCACTTGTTCTGTATCCGTTTGTGGCCTATAGCAATGCTCCCACCACTGCAGAAAGCAACACACCAGCGTGGGAGTTCTGGGATGACCTCCAACAAAATGGGCAAATGTACTGAAAACACACACATGGGTCTCACAGGAGTCAGATAAAAAATCAATTATTGAACAGACATGGTATTCTCTGCCCTGTGGCTCTGTTCCAGTCCTGGGACACTTCCGGCCACGCACGCTACAGGGCAAAGTGCTCCTGGAGGGCGCACTGTCCCTGCCAGGCTTTGGGAATGTGGCAGGTCTCTGCTCCAAACAAATAACCCCTGACACTCAACAGTAAAATGCTGGACAAAACTGTAAGAAGGAAAAAGCCCATTGGAACAGTGACAGGGTCCCTGAGGAGCAGGAAACACTAAGCTTTCAAGGACATGGAGTTCAGTCTCAGACGGCAGAAGTTTATTGCTTCAGCTGCCCAGCCCGTGGCTCTGTCTAGGCATCAGCCACACTGCCCCCCTCCAACTGTACGGGCTTTCACCCCAGGCCCCCACCTGCTGTGTAGCCACCCCACACCAGGGCTGGAGAATGAGGCCAGGCCTGCTGAGCAAGGAACTCAGGGGGAACGGGGAACAGGGCTGAGGCCGAGGCTAGCCCCAGCCACCAACCACGCTGCCTACTTTACACAGAACTTCACAGTTTACCACAAGCCCTCACACGGTTTATTTTAATTGTCCTTACAAGAGCTTCCAGGTTAAGTAGGATACATGTCATAATCCCCAAGAGGTTCAAAGAGGTGACGTCGCTGACCCAAGGCCACAAAGCTACTAAGTGCCAAGTGAGGACCTGAATTCAAGCACTGTGGGCTGGGTTCCATTCTCATTTCGCGAGACACCTTCCAGTTCCGCTCTCCCCTCCCCCCACCTGCCATCCCGCCAACCACCTAACCTCTTCTGCCCAGGAATGTGAAGCAAGGTTCTGAGCTGGACAGACCCCTCCTCGGGGGAGCATAATGCCTGGCACAGTAGGCATGAAGGGCACACGCGCGCGTGTGTGTGGGTGTGTGTGTGCGCGCGTGTTTAAACAGGCCAGACAGTACACACAGCCTAGGTAGCAAATGAGTAAGAGAAGGGCAGAACTCCTCCTGCCACACACAGAAGTCACTGACTCTGAAAACCACAGAGTAAGGTGAAAACAACCCCCTCAACACAGCCCCCCATCTTTCAAACCTTGGTTTTAGAAAAGCCAACCGTAATTTTTTTTTCAAGCATTTTGAAATTTTCCTTTCTTTAATATTCTGGGATACATACCATCAGAACATCTTCCATAGATCTTTATAGATCATCTGGTAATCCTCTTTTAAGCTGATGCACACATTAAGAAAAAAAAAAACTATCCGTATGGTTCAAAGGCACTTGCCGTGAAATTATTTCAGTGCTTTCTCTAAGCCCTATGTGACAGCTTCACAGAAGCCCTGTGAAATTTCTCTGATAAATCTCTGCAAGTCTTTTATCTTGAAAAGAGGAAGTCGCAATTGCCATGGGTAATCACGTTCACATCAGCCAGCGCAGAGTGTATTTTAAACTTGGCAGGACACATTCCCCCCTCCGTTGCTCTCGGTGCAACAGAATCAGGTAGATTACTCAGAACTGGCCAATCAGAGAAGACCCACAGTGGTTAATTACACACTGTCTACTTGGCAGGTCAGCTGGGTGCAACAATTACCACCTGGAGTATAGCAGACTCCGAAAGGCCAGACAGGATTAGAGCATCTCTCCTGCTCTGTACTGCCAGTTACACAAATTGGCAAAAATTCTGAAATTATACAGAATCAGAATCCGTTCTTTTCACAAAGAAAAAAAATCAAAAAAATCAAAAGATCAACATGATGCTGTGCCCATCTACAATCCAACGCTAGTTGAACGTGGTTGCTTCTGCGCTGGGCTTCCACAGGCACTAAAGTCAGGGTCTGAATCTGAGTCTAGGACTCTCACGCTGGGTGACTTAGAGAACCTTCACTGAAGCTCAGTTTCCTCCTCTGTAAAATATATATAGCATATTGAGTTTTGTGATATAATCCACATAAAGCATAGAAAGCTGTACTGGCATACAGTAAGCACCCATTAATTGCGAGATGTGTCTTTGCGATAAAAATGAACTCCCTCATTTATCAGACTCCCTACATGGGTGGGCCGCCCCCCCCAGAGCCACGGTCGCACCACAGAGCTTACCGTGATGCCTTGCACACAGGGGGCACTAAAAAAAACGTGTCTTAAAGAACCAGACATAAGCAGAAGAACGCACTATTGTCAAAGACTCTTTACATTGAAAACCTTCTCAGCTATGAGGTGGTCTAATCCAGACCCTTTTTTCTGCACCATAAACTGATAGCGCTACTCTTCATTAACACCTAACAATTATCAATTACTCTGAGCAAGTCCCTGCTCTTTGTTGGCATAAAGGAGTCCATGACCACTGCTGTCCAGTGACCACTTCCCTCGGCCTGGTCTCAGCTAACAGGACACTCTCATTTTCCAGCAGAACATCCACTATCACTCAGCACACAGCCCTACTGAGCAACTTGACACCCCACTTCACTGACCTCCCAGCTTTACAGAGATGGATAGTCGCGATCCTCATCCTCATGGCCTGAAAGGGCAGGCCTGTGTGCTCACTGGCCTTCCACTCACCCATCCTCTGCCCCCAGCAGCTTCCCCACAGTCCCCAAACATCAGACCCCGAGGCCAGCAGGGGCACTGGTCCATACAGCAGGAAGGGGTCCAGCCCGTGAGGCCAGCGTGGTGGCCCTCACTCCACAGTGTGTACCACACTCACCTAGAGGGCTTGTGAAAACACGTCCCAGCTCCCACCTCTATCAGAGCCAAGTGGAAGTCCAAAGCTTCTGTGTATTTTTTTTTTTTTTAAGATTTTATTTATTTAGGGGTACCTGGGTGGCTCAGTCATTAAGCATCTGCCTTCGGCTCAGGTAATGATCCCAGGGTCCTGGGATCAAGCCCCACATTGGGCTCTCTGCTCGGCGGGAAGCCTGCTTCTTCCTCTCCCACTCCCCCTGCTTGTGTTTCCTCTCTCGCTGTCTCTCTCTCTGTCAAATAAATAAATAAAAGATTTTATTTATTTATTTGACAGAGAGAGCAAGAGAGCACAAGCAGGGGGAATAGTAGAGGGAGAGGGAGAAGCCGATTCCCCACTGAGCAGGGAGCCCGACTCGGGGCTCGATCCCAGGACCCTGGAATCACAACCTGAGCCAAAGGCAGACACTTAACCGACTGAGCTCTCCAGGTGCCCCAGCTTATGTATACTTTTGATGAATAAGCATAAGGAAGAGGAGGGAGGGCAGGAAAGGGGGAGGGAAGGTACATTGGGGGGGGGTGAAGATGAATTGTGGACAGCCAGAACAGAGACAGGACATGGGCTTTGCTGTCCCCACGTGGAGTATGGATTCCCTGCCACTGACATAGGCCCAGGCCTGGCACTGAGTGATGTCTGCCAAGGGCTCCTTCCTGAGCAAGTTCCGACACATCATCTCCTGAGACACCTCTGAATGCTTCACGAAACTCTCCTTCCACACCAACATTTGCAATACTTATGCTGAAGTCTTTTGAACGCCGTTGTTTCCTTTTCCAATAAATATCCTCAATACTCTGACTACTGGGTTTTTGTGTGATATTTGGATAGGCCTAGCTATTTAACAATAAGGAGAAAGGGTATCTTATTTCTTTATTTTAGAATAGTGTCTGTCACCATGTCACCAACCTTCATAAGTTATTGGATCCCTACCAGGTAGAAGGCATTTGACAAACATCCTCACTATCTCCCAATAACGCCTGTTTACAGACAGAGTGAGGCTCAGGATGCTTAAGGGGGGATTTTGAAGCCAGACAGCAGGGGCATGAAATGGGCCTGGAACTGCAGTCTGTTGGATCTGTAGCCCTGACTGTCTCCACTTCTCTCTTGTTCGGAAGCTCCTGGTGGCTGCAGAGTTGGTGTCACCAGCAGCCACACTGTGGCATAAGCATGGTGCCTGCCCTGGGAGAAGGTCTCCGTTGGTGCCTCACAGACACGTCAGGGTGAAGGATCTGGTCTGGTGCTCCAGGAGTCACTGCCCCCGACTTCCATGCCACGAGTACACCCACTTACAGAAAATGCCAGCGTCATCCCCAAGGACCTAGCTGCTCTTAAGGGAAGTCAGTCCATCTGTTCCATCAGGAGCCACTCATCACACGATTCTCCTGATATTTGTACATTTCAGCGCTCCAGGAAACACCATGTGATGAAGGGCCCAGCACCTGGGCAGCCACACCGATGGCTTGGCTGCCTGACTCATCTGGGAAGCAGTCGGGACATTAAGGAGAGAATTTTTGCAACTTACACACATCTCTCCACCCTCAGAGACAGTAGAACAGCAACCCTAAGGCCACACCTAGAGGCAGTAGGTGCCTCACTGCCTTTCCAGGGCTTGGAAGAAGACAGAAGATCTTAAAGAAAAAAAAGAAGAGAAAAGAAAGAAAAATAACCTTGATCTCCCCCGAACTCATCAATGCCGATGACTAATAACGTTATGGATTGTGGAAGCCCAAAGAGCCTTTCTAAAACATTGGACACTAACTCCTACAAGCCAACCTGAGTGTCTTCGATCAAGCTTCCTCCTGCCCCCCGGACCTGTCCAGCTCTTCACAGACTCTTCCCTCCTGCACTCTGGGATCACGCATTGACGTCCAGACTATCACCAGATGAGGAGCCACAGGGCATACTACTGGGCACGGAGTAGAGAAAGGACGGTGTAGTCAGCAGCCAGCCCCACAGGCTGGTGCGAGGCTGTCAGTACTTGTGCCCTAGAGGGTGGCCCTCAAAGTCCAGGAGGACTGTCTCAGAAACAAAGCAAATACTGGAAGCCATCCTGGGACTGCTCCACAGAGGCCATTCTGGGACCTCTCCACCGAGGCCATTTTGTCTTGTTCGGCTGTCTGTTTCACAAGATTGTGGAATCCCTTTATCACTTAGCAGAGTTCTTCAAACTTTTCCCTGAAGTTTATTTAACAGCAAAGAAGATGGTGCAATCCCAGAAGCCTGGTGCAAGGCAGTTTATTCACAGTCTTTATCTCAAAATGCCACTTCAATTTTGTAGACTACTCTTTAACATCTCGGTGTTTGTTTTAAAGTAGAAAGTAACATTTTGAAAGATCATCCAGAAAGCACTTCCTGTGGACGTGGCCCATGTCTCCTAAGCCTTTGTGGACTTCCGGCAGGGCAGCGTCCTCCCAGGTTCTGAGAAGCCCAGTTTGAGAAGCCCCAAGGACCACGGGTACATCAGCAGCTTCAGGCTGACATCCAAAGTGTCCATTTGTGGCTGACTTTGACCCCAGCAGTGCTATGAATATCAGTGAAAACTACTTCATGCCATTGATTTCACCCCACAGGACTAGGGCTGCAAAATGCCAGGTCCCCCAAGACAGGGTTCTGCACAGGTTGGCCGTGAAGCCCCTGCCACGGATGTGAGAATGAAGAGGTTCAGCAACCACCTGCATGGACATGTCCCTCGGTTCTTACAGATCCTAAGCCTTTTGAGGGGCGTCTCTCCCTACACTAAGCCGACAATCTTACTGTGTAGGCCGAGCGAGGGTCGGCTTCCTACTCATGGCAGCGGCTCATCTATAAGCCTGGAAGAACCATACCAGCCACCAATGTCCTCAGCCACCTGCGACAGGAGCTTGGGGGGAGCCCAGCCCCACGGACCACGGACACAGCTTGAGGGGATCAGGAAGTTTCTCCAGCTGCGGAGGTCTCCTCCATTCGAGATGGGCAGGTGCAGTCACTGGAAGCATCTGCTCTAGATCCCTCTGGGGGCAGTGTCGCTTCCAGAAGCTCTTCCTGAGGACCCATGAGGGCCACGGAAAGCAAGGGAAGCAACAGCCCTTTCCTGATCGCCTCAGCAGCTGAAATGCAGACACCTGGCATTTCTTCACCCCACAGTGTAATGAAGGGTTAGCCTCCTAGACTCTGGAAGCCAAGACGAAGGAGTGGGAAATATTCTGAGGAAAACTATGTCTCGGTTCCAAGGTTTGTTTGGTTCAGTTTGTTTGTTTTGGTCTAAAGCTCTTCGGCATTGCTTTCATTCAGGAGCAGGACAGTAAGTAACGCACTTGTTTTCTGGAAATGAAAGACCTTGTTTCTGTTGAGTGGCTACTGATTAATTCACCTTTTTACTGTGACCCAACATACGCTCTGCAAATGGAAGACCCAGTTATGATATATGAGTAGGTTGATAAGTTAAAAGAGGAGGGCTTTCTTTCAGGACTAATATCTGCATTTGCAGGGATCCAATATAAGAACAACATCCCTCATCAGAGACCTCACAAGGGACGTCCCTGGCCTCTTTTTCACTCAGACATGAAAAGAAAAGCCCACGATGGGTCTGCCATCCCCCAAGATGCTGACCTCGTCAGAAGCATTAGGTATATTAACAGGTACAGGACATGAAGGCAAAGTTGGCAGCCCCTTCACTCAAGGCCACACACGTGGGGACAGTTCATCTCTCCAGCGTTCGGGCCCTGCCCTGCCCACTGGGAGCAGCCACTGAAGTGAGCACCCCCCCCACACCCGAGGAAACGGCCTCACTCCTGGTCGCCGGCTTCCCAGCCACTCACTGATGGGAAAGTCTGTGAGCACATACTCACATTCATCAATACAGAGGAAGAACCACAGAATGCGGCGAGAAGCCTCTCCAGCCCGCATCAGCTCCTGATTCCCTTCCAGGGCATTTCTTTTGGGGGCTGGAACCCCTGAGGGCTTTGCTCCAAACCAAGAACATTCGGCTACCGGAGAAGTTACACAGCTCCGCGCACAGGCCTCCACCGCCTACTTGTTCATTGTTGAAGAACGGGCTCGAAGGCTGGGGCAGTCTACACTCTAATGGGAGAGGCGACTTTGAAGCAGGCCCTCCGATAAGATGGGAGCCCCCAGGAAGAAGGGGCATCCCCACAGCAGACGGATCTTGCTGTGTACACGCCTCGTCTTCACAGACCAGCCGCCTCGGGGAATTCCAATCCACAAACGCACTCCATGTCATTCCAAGACACAGAAGGCAAGAATGAGGATCTCTGATTGATGACAGCACCCCTCTGTGGCCAACACCCTGGCCTGCCCAGGACCAGCCCCAGCGGCAGCGGCTGAACGAGCCAGGGGTGACGCTCTGCTCCACATCTCGCACTGCCTTAGCCCTGTCACTGCTCATCCCCTCTGCCGAGGCACAGACACCGAGGGCGAGCAGCCTCCAAATGCACTTCTACTTAACACACATTTATGGAGGGCCTACCTGTGCTTGCCCCAGGCCCTGGAGATACAAAGATGAGTAAATCAAAGCACCCTGCCTTTGAGGCGGCTCACCATCCGGGCTAGGAAGCAGAAACTGATCTTTGCCCTGTCAATTGCACTTAATAAAGCTCCTGATTGCATGAGAAAGCTACTGAGCAAATCAGGCCACAGACATTATTAATTCCCATTGGCCAGGGCGTTAATTGAAACTAGCGTGTGAAAAGAGGACCATCTGATCATAATTACTTAAATATTCTGGATTGGGGTACAGGTTAAGCCCGGGTCTGGCCCACAGCAGCCCCCTGGCCTGGCTCCAGCATTTCCGGATGGAGCCCCGGAGGCGGCAGCACTGTGTGTAAATGCTCACGGGTGCGCTACACCGGCCCCGTCTACCCACAGTGACACCGACGGTCTAAGTACGTTCACCGAGGGGCGCCTGGGTGGCTCAGTCGTTAAGCGTCTGCCTTCGGCTCAGGTCATGGTCCCAGGGTCCTGGGATCGAGCCCCACATCGGGCTCCCTGCTCCGCGGGGAGCCTGCTTCTCCCTCTCCCACTCCCCCTGCTTGTGTTCCCTCTCTCGCTGTGTCTCTCTCTGTCAAATAAATAAAATCTTTAAAATAAATAAATAAATAAACAAACAAATACGTTCACGGGGCTTCTTCCTGGCTCACGTGGTGGCACTCGAGCCGGCGCACACAGAGAAGGGGCGGCACAGACAACGGGGCCATTGGGAGAGGTGTGTCCAGTGGATCACTGGAGACACTTCTTTACTCCGTGCTCCTCCCTCTGCTCAGGCACAAATTCAACACCTAGAAACTGCAGCTCAGCGTGTCTCCCTCTAACAATATGATTTTTGATTTTGCTGACCTAAAACAGTCAAAGGGATGGAGAAAAAGGCGCAGAGCCATTTCTCAGTACTACAAATCGTTCCCAATTGCTTGCAAAGCAATTAAAATTAAATTTGTTGAATTTATTGAATAAAATTAAGATTAAAATCACCCAATATAAGTGGTGGAATGGATCCACTTCGTGTCCTAAATTCACAAAATTTCCCAGCTGAAAGGAACCCTAGAACCTTAGAATAAAACTTAGAACCTGAGACAGTTCCTAGAAAGGAGCCTAAAACCTTCCCATCAAGCCCCAACATTTCACAGCTGCAGGATTTTACAGCTACAGATTCAGGAATGTGCTGGACTGCAGCCCCGGCCAGCTGTGCGGGAGTGGACAGGGCAGGGAGTACAGCCTGATGGTGACTGTACTCTCAAGTCAACGGGTCAGGAAAGGGCCTGTCGCAGGACACTAGGGTTAGAATTTCCACTCTCCACGTCAATCACATTTAAATAAATTGGCAAGAAGATATACCTGAAGGTCAGTGTTTGTTTTGATGAACTATTGATAGAAAAGGCCAGAATTCGTAATTTTAGATTATGAAATATCCATTTCTCATATGACCATAGGTATTTCCTATGAAAGGAATGCCAGGGAAGGAATAAAGATGCCAAACTGCGGTTTGCATAGTTTCTTAGTTTCATCATTTCTCTGTCAAGTAATTTGACACCCGTTCAACAGCAGGTATCAGCTTTCTGAGGCAGGCACCGTGGAGAGTAGTGGGGCTCCCGTAATGGACCCGAACCCAGGTCTGCCCTCGGGTCTGACCAGGCGTGCTATGCAGCTTCACATATATGAAGTCAACCTTGAAAAGTCATGGGGACAGCAGTTCCCCTCAGAGCCAAGAGGAGGGAAGGGAGATGAGGGTTTGGAAGTCATGGGAAATCAGAGGAGGGGTGTCATGCTGATAACCTTTATTTCAAAGGGAGGCAGGAAGCAAGGCTAAAAGCAAGAGGAGGACAGGAGGAAGGAGCTTGAGCAAAGTGGCAATATTTTGGACCTGCTAACCCATGGAAGAAAGGAAGTAATCTGAGTAAGGACACAGAGAACAACTGCCAAGCAGAGCTGAGGACCCAGTTGGAGTTAGCAGACCAGCTGTGAGGAGTCACAGAGGTACAGATCGGCTTAGTTCTTTGCTTCTCCCAAAAGGCTCAGCAATTCACATGCAGAAGGGAAGCCAGGGAGGTAGGGGCCCTGGTATGGGGACTAGCAGGCCACAGAGGCCGTCCCATGGTCAGGGGTGCTGGCCGAGCTAACAGGAGGGGGACCAGGAAAGACAAGAAATGAGACAGGAGACAGCACTGGACTGTGGAAATGGGAAGGGTCTATGGACCCAAAGCCCAAGTAAGTCTGGAAGGGAGCTCAGGACAGTGAGGGAGTTGAAAAAGCAAGATGACTGTGGAGAAGAGCAACTCTACCACAGGCAGCAGGTGGTGGCAGCTGGAAACCATGACATGAGGATGTCACGTGGGCCACCGTCATGGAGGACGCCAGTGTGGACAGGCTATTATGAGCCAAGAGCCAACATGCTATTTGTATTTGGGGAGCAAGGTGGAGGTCAGGGAATGGCTGGGCGCAGGTATGCCAGCGTTGGTTGAGAATGGCCAAAGAGAACTGTGAACTCAAGTCGGAGCTGTGATTTAATTGTCTAAAAAATGAGCAAACTTCATGGACTAAAATATAATGTAAGAAAATACGAGGCAGAAATCTAAAAGAAGAGACTTTTATCTCAGTACTCTGTCTAGTTTGGGCGCCATAGCTTAAGGACAGCATGAATGACTAGATTTTTAGAAAACCATCACCTTATTAAAAATACACGTGATCCTGGGATGCCTGGGTGGCTCAATCGGTTAAGCATCTGCCTTCGGCTCAGGTCATGATCCCAGGGTCTTGGAATCGAGCCCTGCATCAGGCTCCTTGCTCAGGGGGGAGCCTGCTTCTCCTTCTGCCTGCCACTCCCCCTGCTTGTACTCTCACATGCTCTCTCTCTCTCTGGCAAATAAATAAATAAATAATCTTTTAAAAAAATACACATGATCCTATTGAGAACTAAAATTTTCCAGATGAAGAGCTGGTGAAAGCAGAATGACCTGCATGCTGAGTCCCCGGGTTGGCTGAAATCAGAGCTGGGCCATGGTCTTGTCCTGACCCCAGTGTCTGGCTCAGCACAGACCAGATGACCCCACATCTGATCACAGAAATAAAAAGCTAAAACAACTTCAGAAAAGAAGTCTGCAGGGAAGGTAAATAATAAGATTCCAATAGCTGAATGGACTCGGGACCTCTCTTCCCTGGGGACAAAACAAAGGGATATGGGTTTACATCTCAACAGGAGGGATTTCACATTGAAATACAAAGAAAACTTTCTAACTAAAAGATATAAGATGAGCCACCCAAAGCCAAAACTTCTGCCAGAGTTGCAGTTCTGCTTAGTCCTCCTACTTTCTGAGTCCTGAGGGCTTTCAGATTTGGACGAGTGACTAGTCTGAGAATCACTCGAGTCTGCCTGTCATGTTCTTCCTCCTCCTCACGCTCACCCCGGCCAGCGCTCCCCATACCATCTCAGCCTGGTGCCACCATCTTAGCACCTCCTGGGCTCCCCCACTCAGCTTAGTCCATATCTCAGTGTTGTTCATTTTTCAAAGAATTTATGATTCTGTTACAGGCTGAATTGTGTCCCCCCTCAAATTCATATGTTGAAGTCTTGACCCCCAATTATCCCAGGATGTGACTGTCTTTGGAGACTGAGCCTTTTAAGATGTGATTAAGTTACAATGAGGCCATTGGGGTAGGGTGTACTCCCATCTGGCTGGTGTCCTTTTAAGAAGAGGAAAGTCAGAGATACATAGAGACACCAAGAATGTGCACTCACAGAGGAAAGACAAGCCAAAGAGAGACCTCAGGGGAAATCAAACCTACTGACACCTTGATCTTAGACTTCCAGACTCTGGAACTGTGAGAGAAAATAAACGTCTGTTGTTTAAGCCACCCTCTGTGGTATTTTGTTATGGCAGCCCTCACAAACTAATACAGATTATATGCGTTATTTTTTGCTTACATGTTTATTGTCTTTCCTTCCCACTAGAATCCAGTCTTCGTTAAGGCA
This sequence comes from Phoca vitulina, assembly GCF_004348235.1. Lineage (NCBI taxonomy): Eukaryota > Metazoa > Chordata > Mammalia > Carnivora > Phocidae > Phoca > Phoca vitulina. The sequence continues at coordinate 8,753,323 of NW_022589712.1, forward strand.
AGCCCTTGTTTGTCTTACCCCCTATTGTATCTGTAGCATCCAGACCTGCCCCTGGAAAGCCAATGGCACTGAATGAATGAATCTAATAATTAGGGAAAGACAATGAGGTCAAGATAGGTCTCCGCCACAAAAGGAGGACTTCTGGAATTTGTACTGGAACTACTGTTTCCAGCAGAGCAAAAGGATAGATTTTCCTCTGGTTTCAAGTAAAACACTCAAAGAAAGTGAGATGTTACCAGGCAAAACACTAAAGGGAACCCTTGGGGCCTTCCACCAGGAGCCAATGCCAATGTCTACATTTTGAGGACAAATCCTTTCCTTTGAATGAAGATACCTGGAACTCAGAATACTTACTTTGTTTAATGGGATTGTCATTTATTTAACCATTCCTCAGAATAGCAGCATAGCATATTTTCCAAGCCTTATAAAAAAAGGCATAGATGCATGTTGATCATTTATTGATAACTTCTCATAAATTATTCTTATTATTTTTATTACCAATGAAATGTAATTTTTTTCTGGAGCACTGTAACCAAGTCTGTGCATTCTGTTATTCATTTTTTTAAAAGAAAAAATTCTGCTATATATCATATGCTGGAAATGGTTTCAGCTAGCAATTTCTTCCAGTATCTTTTTTATCATAATATATAACAAATATAGTATTATATATTACAGAAGAGTGCCCTTTGGCAACTAGGGCATACAAAGTCTCCTACAGAGAGAGGTTAAATGATTTCACAGTATGCAAAACCAATAACGAGCTGGAGCACGACTGTCTGTGAGTCCCAGTTCCCAACGTTTCTGTAACTCATGCTCACTCAGAAAGGTTGCAGACACACACACACACACAGACACACACACATATGTTTTTATTAAAGAAGGCATAAGAAATTAATTACTTAAGAAAAAGCAAAAGAAAATTACTTGTTCTAAAACCACTGTCATTCGGAAAACTTTATCAGAAAGATTATAAAAAATAAAATGGTCATCTAGAATACAAGATTCCAATACAAGGCACTGAACATCTGTCAGTAAAAAAGTTTACATGTGCCTCTTCAGGGGTGGACAGTCTCGGAATAAACACCCTTGCATATTTTGCACATTTCCTAGGTGCACTACCATCTTGGCTATTCGACTGTCATCATCCTCTCAGTTTTGACTGTGGCCCTTTGCTCTTGTCCCTCCTGTCACCCTCATACACACTCGGCTTCCACTCTCACTCTGGAGCATGACTCTGGAATCCATGCCTGCCCCTTACTTCTCTCTTCCGACTTTCATCTCCCCACCTCCAATCACCTCCAAGATGTCTCCCTTCCAACACCCCATGGTCACCCCAAGTCCAACATATTGGAACAAAAGCATATCACCTTTCCTTGAAAGCCAGCTTCCTTTTCTGGTTGTTTCATTTTTTCAGCCCCTTTCTGTGGAAAGGGGACTTTGAAACTGCCTACACCCATCAAATCTGACCTGAGAAGCAGATTATGGTCATTGGTTTCAAAGTACTCACCTTCCTCTCAACAACAACACCAGATTGACGGACTTAAAAACAGCGTTCATGAAAACAGAATACAGGTCCTCACCATATTGCCTTTGGGATATTATCCAACCACACTCCAAAATAACTGCATTCATTTTGCATTATTTTTTCACCATTAATTAAATGTATTCAAAAAAACATACAAGAAATGTTAACACTTCCCTCAACAAGTAAAACAATATGACTAGACAACATCAACATCCAAATGATAAAACAGACATATATACAAATATGGAGCAGAGATGGAAGGCAGGTGCTCTAACATATCACAAAATATGCCATGCTTATAAGAAAAGAGAGAAAGACTTGATACAGCATATTAGCCAATAAAAGCCACTTCTTGGTGGATTCCATTCATTTATGCCATCCACAGGTAACAGAGCTATAAATATCCTCATCAGGCCAGGGCTGCCATCTCAACCACCATATTTGCCTGTTAACAGTGCAACAGTATCCCCAGATGTAGACGAAGACACTTCCCCACACCAGAACGTGAAAGAACAGTGCGAAATGAGCAACACCGACTGCAGTCTGGGCCATCAGGTGCAGAGCAGATTGACCAAAACCGTGTGGCATGTGTGTTAGTTTAGCGATGGGAACTAAATGAAGGTTGGTGAGCACATGTGTGTGACAGAAGCACAACCCTCTTGCGAGATGGTGCTTCAGTGAAGACATGAACCGAAGGAGCACGTAGTACCTGTGGCGGTTTCATTAAATGGTCCTGGACCCTTAATGGGAAAACCATCAATCCGGATCCATTCACCTCCTAAATGAGGAAAATGCAACTTCATAGTTAGAAACGAGGACGATTGGATTTTCCACATTTCAGTGCAGCCCTAACATATGTTTAGTGGTCTTTTCAACAGTCCTCAAAAGGATCCGCTCAGGCCACATCAGTAATGAGGCACCTAAGCTTTCTGGACATCACATCTTTTTGGTCTTTGGCACATGGCTTACTCTAATGAGTACTCCAAAAATTTAGGACAAAACACTAACAACCTACATCAAAATTACTTTAAAAGAAGGGATAAGTCTCTCCTAGTTTTCTATCTTTCAGCTTGCTATACAAGTCATTCTTGCTCAGGAACCCTTTAAAGATTCTAAATCTGTATAGATCCGAGAAAGCAAAGAGGGATGTTTCTCCCCATCTAAGTAACAAAAATACAGCCTCCAATTCTAGGTATGACTTACCAGGCAGGCTTTCAGCTCTGTAAACTGGACGGCTCACTCCATTGTGGTTTTCTGCAGTAACCAGCACAAAGTACACTACCCCCGGGTCTGAAACATATGGTTTATATCAAGCCACCATTTCACATCTCCAAGAATGACAGTTTGATTCACTAACTGTCTCCCTTATGTATAACCAAATATAAAAATCTGAATTAAGTGACAAGTCTAACTACAGCTCTCTCTCTCTCTTTTTAATCAGTATCACTAACATTCCTCTCATGCAACGAAAATATGCCTGACCCAAAGAACACGAAATTTATTTAGTACAAAGCACATGGCATGTCTAATAAACCTGGATTCATAAGCTGTCAACAGAAAAGGCTTTTGAGCTTTTTAATGTGAAATTAATGTAGGAAATAGGAACGCACCGTCCACTAACCAGGTGTTTTATAGTCTACAGCGTCAGTACCTGCAAATAATATCTCCCCCTGGAAGCTTCAAACAGAAAACTCCAAAACACAGAAAGAAAATTTCAGGGTAACTCATAAAATTTAGCACATGGGAAATCTTCATTGCAACATGTAAAGCTTCGTGAAATTTTTCTCCTTATGACAGTGAATACTCCCTTTACTAGGTCTGCATGTTGTCTTTGACCGTTTCAACAAAAACCTAGAGAAACAGCTGTTGGAATCTTGGACGTGTTAATCTTGAAATAACTGGGCTTCACTTTGACGTGTATATAGGGGTCAAGGTCAAATAGCCATGGTCTCTTTGGCTGAGCTCCTGAAGTCAGTGGGACGGGAAGGGAAACCGAGAGACCACATTACCGTGTGAGTGTGCCCTGAATTTGCAGCTGCAGAAAGGAAAACTCCAAGAGTGCAGGTTTTCCTCAAAATGAATTATTGTGAAAGGTAAGTGAAGGCGCCAATTCCTTGGAGAGATGAGAGTTTGTGGGCGTTTGATGGGACGGACGGTTGGAGAGATAAGTGTTAGTTGTGTCAAAGGCAAGAAGCATATGTACATTTCTCAAGGTGAGAAGTGTTCCTATAACAGAACTTCGGTTCTCGGGCCAGAGGCCCAGCAACAGCGACACAGAGATGCCATCTAGCACCCCTGCTGTGCTCGAGGTCAGTAGGACCTCTGTCTGACCAGGCAGGGCCTGGTAGCATGTAGGGTTTGGCATGGCCTGCTGGGAAATGCTCTCTAGGGTCAGACAGCACACAAAATCATGCTTTGCCAGGCACTTTCTCTCTTCATTCTGAGGTTATTCGCATTTCAAGGAAATTTAATCCACATGTCTCTGATTCCCCTTAACTCATCAGTGAGTTACTTGGGAGAGACTATTTGTTTTTCAGTGAGTTCTAGGGCTCTCTTTTTGCATGTTTTTCTTCTCTGCAGTGATCACAACAACCTAAGGTTTGAACAAGCAAAGATGACCCTGCTCATGCCTTGGGTCCAACAGATTCTCCATTTAACCTCACTGTCGTACTTAGTAGGGTCATACTGATGTGGAAAAGATTCAGAGAAATGTATGTTTAGCTGGAACCACGAAGAAGGAAATCTGGCTCCTTTGATGTCCCTTCTATATACTTTCGGCTCCGTTACTCAGAAAGTCTAACATTATAATGCAGGAGGTGGAGAGAGAGTAAATGTGTAGACAATGGCCAGGAATCTGAGGAGCCATGAGTTAGTTGATTTTGATCCACTAAAGGAAGGCAGGAAAATGGAAAGCCAGCGCAGGGAGACCTGGTTGTCAGAGATGCTGACTTCTGTTACTTCCTTACGATCCATCATGAGGTTGGAGTGCAGAATAAATGGGAGTTTCAGGCTCGTAGGATCAAAAAAGCAAAAGATAGAGGATCCCAAGGAGGCAGCTCAAAGCCTATGTTCAAAACCACCTACACCTGCTCTTATAAAACAATATATTTAGGAAAATTTTTAAATATTACAGACTTCCAGAATCAAATTTAATGGGGAGAATGTCACGTCTTTGAACCAGATGTCGCGAAGCATGACATATCACACACACCCTCACAGGGACGTATTATTTGAGTAATCTCTAATTGGTTTATAAATTAGAAATCTCAAGATTAGGCTACAAAGTAAAGTTTCTAGGAAACAAAGAACCAACATGCTTTCCAAAAGCACATTCAGAAACTAAAAACTGGTTTCCTACATTCATTTGGAGAACTACCCAGAAATACTTGAGTTCAAATGCAGAATGAGGAAGTCCAAGGGCAAGATAAAGATTAAGCAACAGCCTCATCACCTCAGCTACCTGTTCCCAAAGAACCATGAGGTCCCTGGAGCCTGGCCACACTGTGTCTCACAAACAGCCATCCTACCTAAGAAGGGAACTGAGAATGTTGGTGTACAGTTAGTTCTGACCGGGAACAAGACCATAGTGTCACTTACCCACATCCTCAATAAGGAAGGAGTGCGTCTCGGCATTCACCTTGATGTATTTAAGACTTTTCAGTGACTTCCCATAGGCAATGTTGTAATGCTCCACGGGTCTACTGGTAGCATCTTTGGGTGGGTCCCACGTGACTTTCAGGCCCATTTTAGTGGACAGCAGTTTCACGTGCCTTGGCTTCAGTGGGTGGTCAGCTATGCAAACAGCGCAACTATCAACTTATGGGAATGGCAGATTGTGAAAAGGAATTTTTTTCCAATGTTCTCTGATATTGTTATCAAAAGAGCAAATGACTTTTAATTTGTCTGGTCCTAAAAACGTTAAGTATAGTCATGTTTGAACATCGTTACAGTATGAGAGAGCAAAACACACATATCAAACCCACAAGCTTTTATGTATTTTGGATAACTGTGGGTGGTAAATTTAAAACAAAAGTGAAACAAATCAAAACAAACTCTAGGCATTCTCTGGCTTGATTATGTTGCCTTGCTAGTGCAGGAACAACGAATTCATAATTTGACATGTTCTCCAGAGGCATTCATATATCAAATAAGCTCTTAGTATTCTGTATGGTACAGTTGGACAATCTTTAAAATACCTCCGAGAGGGTGCCTGGGTGGCTCAGTTGGTTAAGCGACTGCCTTCAGCTCAGGTCATGATCCTGGAGTCCCAGGATCGAGTCCCACATCGGGCTCCCTGCTCGGCAGGGAGTCTGCTTCTCCCTCTGACCCTCCCCCCTCTCATGCTTTCTCTCTCTCAAATAAATAAATAAAATCTTTAAAAATAATAAAATAAAATAAAATAAAATAAAATAAAATAAAATAAAATACCTCCGAGAAGAACAACATAAAATTGTCATGATGGGGACGACTAACCATTGCATCCAAAGCGAGGTAACAGAAGCATTCATTTCCACAAAGAAAACAAATCAAGATCATCAACACCTCAGAAGGGAGGTAAGCCTCTGGTTCATCTGCATAGAGCTAATTTAAATGTTTCCATATTTTGTCCCAGAAGAAGAAAAGCAAGTTATTAAGAAGCACAATTACATTTTTATCTTCAGTTATGAGGTTCCATAAACGTATTCTTGATTTTGAAAAATAACCCAAATGACACATAACATTTTGTCAAACAAAATCTCTCAGCTCACATTGTAACAGATCCTGCAACATTACATCATATAAATAGACGCTAAACATTCACACAACAGTCAAACAAATTTTAGGCAAACCTGGATCTGAAACTGTTTATTCAATGATACAAGGCACTCTCAGGAAAGAGAAAAGTAATCTAAGAAACCCAGAAACCTTTAAACTGAGTAACATGAAGAAAAATGAGTTTGGAAACTCATGGAAGAAGAAAGGGGAAGGAGTGTTTTGTGACGACACGTGGATTGGTTAGTATGTGATTTTAATACCAGGTGAAAATTCTGAACACCATAAGCACAGATGACGCTAGCATACATCACTCATCCCTCCCCAAATTGCCCCACTGCCTCAGGAGTAAAATGATGAAAAAGAACTCATATGGCCTCACTCAAAGAAATCCAAGGAATGAAGAAGAAGAGAATGAATCTGATGATTTCAAAGCAGTAAAGAAAGAGTGCCTGTTTTGGAGACAAAAGCATGTTATCAGACTCCCGGCAGGAAGCAAAACCCACAAAGCCTCCCCTCCCCAGTTCCAGGGATGAGGGTCCCATAAGCCCATAATGGGAGAAATCATAGACAAGAAACCTGGCGCTCTCTGCAAAATTTTGAGTTGAGGAGATTGTACACACAGTGCGTCGGTGACTTTCTGGGCATTTACTAGCAATCATGGCTACTCTTCAATAATTCTCATGTACCCCTCCCTCCTTGCCCACGAGAAACCTTCCAGGACTTACTTAGCCAGAAGACTGGGGTTCCCTTCTTTCAGTTCCCTTTCTTTCCCCCGAGGCTTCACTACAAAAACCTCTCTTCCTTCTCTGCCATCTGACTAACCAGCTTTTTCTAGTCGTGATCCCTATTTCCCCCAACAGCAGCAATCAGTCCCAGGAATCCAATATTTCACACTGACCGAAAGGTGTGCAAGAGCAAAGCGAGGCTCCCCCCCGCCCCAAAACTGCAAAGGGATGCTCATGGTTGGGCGAGTCTCCTAAGGAAGAAAACAAATGAATGAATATGTGAATAACGTTTTTCTTTACAGTTCGAGTCCAAATCTCCCTTAAGGAAAGTTAGCTCCTGGACAGACAGCCAAAAACAAGAGGCCAGTGACCCCCAAGCACTGTCACATTTTCTCTTAGGCGCTCATGATTCAATCAGTACAATACTGCCTAGGCTTGAAAATAATTGACTTTCATTACTGATAATCTGAAAAGAAGAACAATTTATAAATATACTCATTGTTCTTCCTGGCCCTGCCTTGCGTCTATTCTTGGACACAGCATAAAAGAGTTTCCAACACAAGTGAGAATCCACATTCAAATGGTCGCATCAGCCCAGCATATGGGGAGATACTTCAAACCTTCAAGGAGCTCCAGTAAGAGATGCACAAAGTAAAGAAGGGCAAGGGGGAAATACCTCTGGGTTGCCAAAACCTAATGACCATCACCTCACTGTGCTTACACAATCAGAGCTTCCAACTGTGTCTGTGCATGAGTTTGTTTGCCCTCCTCTAGCCAATGATCAAGTACCATCAGTGTGTCTCAACTTGATAACTGCCTGAGCCAACATTTGGATGCTGAGAGAAAGGCCATATGGTGCTCAACTACAGTAAATACAAATGGGAGAGGGCAATGGACAGGAGGAGAGGGTTTATGGAGTGTCTACCACCCACCGCCCATGGCTCTGAGCACCTAACCCTACGTTACATGAGGTGCTCAGAACACACACCACCTGGGAGGTGCCATTTACTCCCTCCGTATTCCAGATGAGGAAAGAAGGCCAGGAGCAAGGTTAGGGTTCACCCAGAGCCACACAGCTGCCCCAGAGCTGGAGCCAGACGCAAACCCTGCTTCACCCAGTTCCAAAGCCCAGCTCTCCCCCTGCCAGCTCACAGACCCTCAGAATTTGCCCCTGCTCAGATATGACCTGTGACCATTGCCATCGAAAATTAATTTAGGAAGCCACCACCATTCTAAAACAAATCACGAGGCCTCCAGAGTTGGGTTTACCATCTCTTCCACCATGCCACTTTCCTCCCTGGGGGGGGCACTCCTGCCCCCAATACACTGTTATGGCACCTTGTGCTGGGTGTCCTCATCCTCCCCCCTCTCTGGAAGGAATGGAAGAAGTGGATGATGTGCTCTCTCAGGGACATTTGCATTCTTATGACAAAACCTAAGACCAAATGACTTTTCTAATAGTGACGTCTTAGGCCTCAGAGAGTTGCCTAATGAAGGTCATTTGTGAACACAAAGGCCTCTGGGAGACCTGGAAACCATACTTTCAAGGCAGCCTTACCGTCAATCTCCTTAAGATCCATCCTGAATTTACCGTTTTCCAAAGGCCTTAGGCCAATCTACCATGACCCTTCCTCCCACCCTCCCCCCAACACACGCAACCTGGGTCCGTTAAACAAACCATATGGTGGCTTGATTAGCAGATATTTTCATTCCCTGGATTGTTATCTACTTTGATATTTCAAACTGATGTCATTTTTGATGCTTCCTAGTGAACATCATCTGTGCCCGCTTAGAAAGAGTTGGAGGAAGAGGAAGAAGAAGAGAAGAAGAGGCCTGGATAGAAAGCAATCTTTTCTGTCACTCCAGCCCCACCCAGAGCCCCTCATGCCTGAGCTCTTAGTGAACTCATCAAACCAGCATCTATCTGAGGAAGAACCAGTCTGGGAAGGCACAAATCAGTGCACGTGCGCTTGAATTACTTGACAGAAAGCTGCTTCTTGGGACTAGAAATATGACTGTATGTTCTCTTCCCGATGATTGTTTTGTAGGTCTCCTGATTTCATTCCTTAAATATGCAGTCAAGGCATAAAGGCTGTGAAATTGGTTTCCAGGTCTGCAGACTGCATTCTGGTTCTGTGTTGTGGGATCAGTATTCTGGGAGCATAAGGATGAAATATGACAAAGTGATTCCTGATTTATTCTAACTGTTCTTAGAAACTTAGACCAGACCACCCTCTCTGCTAGATAAATGCAGCACATAACCTTTTGTAATAGTTTTCTATATTCTTGTCTAATAAAGATGATACTGGGTACATCCTTTAAAGCTATAAATCCCATGAACTGCCTCTCTAAAAAGGAAAAAGGACAAACCCAAAGTCAAGACAACAGGAATTCTACGGCCCAGCAGAGGGAACATGAGGAAGTAACCTCCCAGAGCCTGAATGACAGGTTAAGGCCATGACAAGCTGTTTTTTCCTTTACCCCAGGATACAAAATGAGGAAATGAGCTTAAGTGGCAGCCTAAGGGATGTTAGGTTAAGTATAAAGAATTTCCTGTCCATGTCTTTTCCCATTTCTCTCCATTCAAGGTGACTTTGAATGGAGCAGATGGTAAGGTGCTCCAGATAGAAGAAGGAAGCTAGTAGAGTCTACTACGACTCCAGCAATTTCATACCACGAGAAAGTCATTTCCATAGTTCATGCCAGTAAACATTATCCAGATTCAAGGATATTTTGCCAGGGACCAAGTGGCAATGGTATTTTGGTGATCTTTCGGATACCCAGCAACTGCTAGGCTAGACATTTCTGAGCCATAGCTCCTATGAGACCTCTACTGGTTTGTTCGGGAACAGACAATAAGGGCACAGTCAGCACCTAGAGTTGTTACTTTGGTCTAGCTCCAAATTTCAGGTCTTATCCAAGAGGGCTCTAGGAGGCCACTTTGGCTCCAGGGCCAAAGTATGGATCCATTTCTGCTCAAGGATGGAGACCAAAATTCCAATGGCTCTGGAATGTCTGTCTTTGGAAGGTCTTCAGCTTCTGCAGAGTGACCTCAAGGGGTTCCCCAGGGCTGAGGATGCCCTCGGGATGCCAGAGCTAGGTTCCCAGGGCCAGGCTGGCCTGACCAACATCTGCAGGGCCCATTTCTCACAGTGGACAAGGGGCATCACACCTCACCTGGCCCTTGCTCACCTTCCCACTCTGGCATCTTTCTTGACACCAGATATTGACCACACAGCTGGTGCTCACTTAAATGGCTGATGGATTGAAGAAAAAGATGTTAGGAGGTTTTAGACTCACGAGGTCAACCAAGGATTTCCAACCCAAACACCTCTAAGGACCAGGAAGATCAAGCAAATAGTGAAGACATATTAAGGAGTGTTGTCCACTGTGTCTCAAGGCACAATTGCGTCTCACTTTAGGTACAGATGTGTTCAAGGACTCATATCTCACTGCCAGACCTCCCTCTGTCCCTTGAGAGGAGTAAAGGCTCTGAAAAAAACTGGCCTGGGTTCCAGAGAAGAAAGGAAGTCCCATCCCAGGATGGCTTTGGGGAGGGGACTGTGGGATGCTACACAGGCTTTGACTACTAGCAAAACCGATGACCGCTACATGTCCAGCGCTGGCCTAACCATCCCAGACCAGCAGTCCCTACTGCCGATGGGATAATCCCATGTGAGTTCCAAATGGTTCAAAGTGAATCTCAGGATCTTCACTTCTCATTGTCTTGCTTCAGACATCACCGCCCATCTGTAAGAGTATAGTCATAGCCACAACGAACGAAAATACATATATTCCTAGAAAGGGAATTCCGAGAAGGGCCATTTCTCAGAACAAAGGGAAGGCAAGTTCAGCATCAGTTGATAAAATGAATCAACGGTAAAAGTAATCCAAAATGGACACAATTCATGGAGAAATCATGCTTTGAGGACTGTGATTCAAAACAGTAACTGAATATTTCTGGATCCAAAGTATTGTTTTTGCTTGTTTCGTTTCATTTTACTTTTAAAAACCAACACAGTGACTTCATTATATTCTCCATATAGGCAAAAAATCAAACTATCAGGTTTATTATTGATAAAGTTACATTAGAGAGGGTGGATCTAATGTGGGACCATGACCATGCTTCCTATCTCCCTCCCCTCTCCACTTGCGGACCCTCAGGTGAACACAGAGGGGAGAGCAGAGCCTACAGAGCAGACAGCGTCAGGGCCACGGCCACACAGGCCGGGAGAGAGCAATAGGCCTGAGCCACAACCCAGTGCCCTCCCCTATGGAAGCAGGCCCGAAGAAGAGACTCAAATGCCTGTGTCTTCTGACGCATTAATGCCATGGAGTAGAGAAAGCAGACAAATGGAGACTGGGCTCTAACCACTCACCCCTCAGATACAGCAAGCCTCAGGGAGGACAGAGGCCAGAAGCGAAACACGAGGAGAGGAAAATGAAAGTCCCCTTAATGTCTCCAGCAGGCTATTCCCTGGCCCCACTGGGCATGACCATTAACCTGAGGTCAAGTTGTAGCTGCCTCTTCAGAGAGAGGATCAAGACCACTTGCCCCACCTTCAGGGGCCTCCCCAGGACTAATCACTGTCCCACTATTATCCTCCTGGGGTGACAGATGGGGATCCTTCCGGCCCCCAAAAGGCTCTGAAATGAGGAAGGCTCATTCTTTAGCCAACTCCAAGGCCACACTGACCTCTAGGCTGAAAATCCACTCCTGCCTTTCCTTCCCCAATCCCATATTTTGCCCAGTCCATGCTATCCAAAATAGCCCACCAGCGTTTAAGCAATGAGATGAAATACCATACACATATTCTGATAATACAATACCACCAATATGAAAATGTCCCAATTGCAAAATAAGTCCTTCCCATTACAAAATTCCCAAGGAAAATTTAGAGTCCAAGAGTGAAGCCTTCTGGGTCTTATAACTTAAAATCTAAAGAAATTAAAGTCTAAGTTTCTTTCCACTCTTACTTCCTGTTCTGTCTAGCCTCAGCCAGAGGAGATTCATCTAGTGCCCATATGGGGTAGCCCCTCGGCCACTGCAGCCCCTGCCATTTTTCACTGGAACTGGTGTGAATTCTTCAGGATTCCCTGACGTGAAGATAATTAAATCTGAAGTCTTCCACCTGCCTAGATTCTTAAAGAGCCCCAAGACCCTACAATCTCTATAAGGCAGCAAATCCAAAATGTGCAGTGTAAAGGACACATATTATTTTTGTCTACCAGATGAAGCCTCCCCCAGTTCTGGTAACAGATTTCTGTTCATGTGAGCTCAGAGGGCTCAGGAGACTTCACTGGAATCGCTCTAACTGGAGCTAGACCCTGGGCACCGCCTCGGCTTTCCAGTCACGAGGCTGTGGCGGAAGCATCTTAGAGTTGTTAGTGACAGCTCTCGTGTCACGTGGAGAGAGAGTCCAGGGGCTGTTAGAGCCCTGGATCTAGGACTCAGTCCCTAAGGTCAGCTCAAGCCCCACACTTCTGAACATACAGCTCCACAACGCAATGAATTCTGGTACTTAAATGAGTTCAAGTTGGGTTATTGGCCACTTGCAGTCAGACCCTGATGGATTAATCAAGATCTTCTATGAAAGTCAAAAATAACTTTCTAAAGCTACCCCAGTAGCCAGTACATTTAGTCACAAAAGGCTGCCAGTGTGCAGACACACCCCCCAAAAATTAAGGCAAATACCAGCCAGGGATGGCTGCCATTCCTAGCGGAGCGCTGCGTGCAGCCCACCCAGTCTGGTAGTCGCTGCTGAGGGACAGGAGTGGACAACCTTGTTGAGAAGGAAACCCCCAAAGGAATGTTAAGAGCTTTTGAAATAAACTAGTCCCTTAAAACCCCAAAAATTCTAAAATTATTTCTTAAGTATACTAAGGATTGCTCTTTAATGCAACAAAACCTTCATGTTTATGTAAGTCTCCCTACTTCATCTTTGTATGAAATACAGGTTTTACTTTCCACTGGAAACCGCCAAATACTTCCCAGACTCTGAAATGAAAAAAACACAGATCTCACTGCAACCATGAGTGTTTGACCAAAAATTCAATCAATAAACCAGAAAAGGTTAGGATGTAAACCGGTGGGGGGGGGGAGGGGAGGCTGTGGAATCAACATGATCTACAACTTTGAGACTAATTCCAAGGAAAGGTGGAAAAATTCAGCTCTTGTCCATAAGATACCAGACAGCAAAGGAACAGTCACAAATGTAGAAACATCCAGATGGTTGGCAACACATGGGCAAAACACTGGAACGCCCAGCCAAGTTTTAATAACTTGTCAAATGGATGGAATTATATTTGCCAAATAACTATGACGCTCCCCTCAAAAACAAACAAACAACAACAAAACAGGGCAAATACAGGTTGTTTTGCAACGGTGTGAAGTAACACTCTTATGAGTAAAATCTACATATGGTTGACTGCATTTTCCACCTGGAAGACTGGGGCTGGGTAGACACAGTCTGAATATTAAAATAATGGTCTGGCTTCTCTTCTGACATTTCACAATATGAACGGGGTTCAATAAAAGTGTTTTCCACAATTGGCATGGTTCTCTATGGATAACTGCTTTAAAAAATAAAACCTAGGTCTGGAAGTCTAGGTCTTTGGAGTCTTTAAACTTAAAAAACACTCCACAGAGCTGAACGAACTTTGCAAACAAAACCTCTGACCCCACCACGGGGAAGCCACGCAGTGCTGTTCTCGAGTCAGAGAAACACCAAGGCAAGCAGATGTCCCGGGTCCCCCGGGAGATCGAGGGCAGCCAGGGCCCTCCAGACTTTATCCTTGGCTCGCATTCCTCAAAACCCAATCCATCTTCCCTTGTCACGACGTGCTCCGCATGTCACTGGCTTCCACCCCCATGCCCAACGTGTCCTGTCACGTTCACCTGCTGAGGGCATACACAAGTAGAGTGAGAAACCAGAAGACTCAGAATGCCCTGAGCAGCTCTGGTGTGTGGCTGGAGCACCCTGGCCCTCGCTGCCTGCAGAGTTTCCTAATGAACAGAGGGACGAGCGAGGCCACTAGGCTCAGTGTGTGCTCTGCTCACCTCCCCCAGCCTCAGCTAAACCTGAGTTCCCTGCCCTTGTCCCCAGACCCTCAGGCATATTCCAGTATTCTGATCACAACAAAGCATCATTTTATTCAGACTAAATGGCCAAATTCACAGGCGTACATGCCAATGAGCTTATAAGGGCACTAGATGGTCACTGAATACAATTGTGAATCACATTTTTTTCTCCATCAGCTCAAAGAAGCCAAATGGTGAAGCCATCCAAATCTCAAAACTCAAGCCACTGGCTAAGCTTAAGTAGAGTTTGTCTGAGTCCATTTCTATCCTCTCCAGACAGTTAGCACCTCCATCACCTTCCTCCGCCTCTGTGCAAACATTCTCTACCTGGGGCGAGTTTCAGGTGGCCACATGTCACAGAAAGAGGCATCCTCATACGTGGCTTCAGTAAACTGTTCCCCTGGGTCGTGGGGTGGGGGAGGGGTGCTGCACATAAGCTGGTCATGCCCTAGGCTGCCCAGTACTCCTGCCAGGGCATGGGAACTTCCCAAGGAAAGAGCCCCAATGCTGCATGGGCTGTACTTTCTTTACTGTGTCCCTTTCTCCTTAGGAGTTGGCCCCCAAGCTCCCACCCAAGGCCACCTGCACCCAGCAAAAGCTGTCATTCAAATGCCATCTCATTACCCTCAAGGGTTAATGGCTTCCTATGGGAAATTTCTGCCTAGAATGTTCTAGATTCTAGGTTGTTTATTTGTACTGGGGAAGAAAGTGGGGTGAAGAGACAAAGGCAGAATATCTGCTAATATAATTTACCTCACATTACTCCCTTTCATTATCTTCCTTCCTCCCTGTCAGCCACATTGGGGAAGATCTATAAAGCAGAAAAACACACAAAATGGACAACAAAATGAAGCAGCAAGGAATTGTTTCAAAACAAGCAGCAAGTGGCAAAACTAAAATCAAATTCTCAAGCCCAAAGAATACTCTTAAAGTGAATCTGCTTTCTCCTTCAAGATGTCTTGAGATGTTTTAAGTTGAATTTTTATTAGTTTCACTCAAGAATGGCCCGTTTCCCAACTAATTTATGAAAGTTTAAAACTTGCATTGAATTCAGAAAGTATCATGGCAGATCCATTTCCGGCTTCTTCCCCCCTTGTCTTCTTCCACAGTAGAAACTGGGATGCTAAATATTCATGGCCCTTCAGCCTTCCCAGTAGCTATGGGTGGTCATGTGATCAATTCTAGCTAATGACACGTATGAGGAAATTACTGCTATCACTTCCAGGAAAGCATTATAAAGGGGTCAGGATCCACTGTCGTGTGCTTATGACCTCTTGTTATCTTCCTGCTTTTCCCCACTCCGGGATGTCAACATGACACCTAGCCATGCTGCAGCCATCTTGGAACATGAAGTGGCAAGCCTGAGTATGATGACCTGGCCTGGGACGGCAGATTGGAAAAATGGAACAATCCTGGTTAGCCTCTCTGCTCCTGAGTTTATTGATGAGTGAGATAAACAATTCTCTTACCTGTTTAGCCACTGTTCTTCAGATATTGTGCTATTAGCCACCCAATCCATTGCTACCTGGTGACATCATTTCTGGATCCATACAATCAAGTCACATTTTCTCTTGATCTCTAAATGAGAGCTGCTTTGTTTCAACTTTAATTTATTTCTGTTGTTGTTGCTAAGGGACCTGCTCTGGGAATTTAATTCTGACAATGTCAGTGCTTTATTTGTCAGTATTCCACAGACTTGAGTCAGTACATCTGTCCAGAAAATGATGCAGCCAAAAATTAGAGTGAATTTAACCCACAGAGCTGGCAGAACTTGATCATTAGGATTTAAAGTTGTAAAGCTGTTGGCCATTTTATTCAGGAACTAATGTAAGCAAAAGCTACTGTTCCAGAGAAAAGACAAGAATGTTTCCCCATCTAAACCACCAGCTTTCCAGAATGATTTAGGGAAATGGAATTGGAGGGACTGGACAGATATATTTATTTTAAAAAACAATAAGAAAACAAGAGACCCAGAAGAGAAAATGCACATGGATTGGAAAGGAATACAGGACTCATGTCTGCTACTGACTGGCATCAGAGATCCCACTAGACACCAGTACTTTCCAGGTTTTTGTGGGATCTTTTGCACATTCTTCAAATTCAATTTGCAACTGAGAAATAGTTTCTGAAAGAATTACCATTGTTTGCTGGTCCAGCTTAAACTCAGCCTACTATAAACTGCTTGATATGCCAGCCAAAAAAAAACTCCCTGAAAATTCATTCCTTTTCCCAAAATGTGAAAGTCATTGTCTAACTATGTTAAACACTTGGGTATTACTGTCACTGAAATCACCACTCATCTTACTCAAAAAGCTCCCTGAAAAATACCCTTAGAAGACAAGCCAAGCAAATGTTGTGGAGAGGCAGGTATGAAACAGAGTAAATGAGACAGACGTGACCGGAAGCCAATGACCACATGGACCCAATGACAACCCAGACTGCTAATAATAATCATCTTTTAAAATATGTTTTCATATTTTAAAAATTAACATTTCAGATAATCACTCAATGGTTATGAATAAAGGCATAGGCAAACAATCTATCAATGAAGGGGAAAGAAATGCTCAACACACCTCATGAGCAAGGAGTTTAAGTTTTGTAGTGGGGCCACGTGATCAAGAAAAAATAGAGATGGAAATAAAGAAAAAAGGAAATGAATATTTGTTATTTACCCATTTAGTAAGAGCCATACATCTCATTTATTTCTGCAACAGATATATGTTGAACACCTACTGTGTGTCAGATTCTGAGCTAGGTGCGGGGGACCCAGAGGTGATTAAAAAGAGTTCTAGATTACCATAACTATCAGCTCTTGAACCTCCATAAAGACTATACCAACTGTGCTTTGGTATCCCCATTTTTATAAATGAGGAAACTCAGTCTCATAGAGTTCAGTGACTCTCCAAGGGCACACAGCTAGTAAGTTACATTGGTTAAACCCAGACCAATCCAAAACCAAAGACCATGCTCTTTCTACTACTCTTTGTTGCCTCTCAGCTGCAGTTATGACTGAAAGGGATAAATGCAGGCCTGGAGAGAAATCAGAACCAAAGGTATAAAACTGTAAGTTATTGGAGCACCTGGGTAGCTCTGTTGGTTGAGTGTCCAACTCTTGATCTTGGCTCAGGTCTTGATCTCACAGTTGTGAGTCTGAGCCCTGCACTGGGCTCTGCACTGGGCATGGAGCCTACTTTAAAGATTTTTTTTTTTTTATTTGAGAGAGAATGAGATAGAGAGAGAGCATGAGAGGGGGAAGGGTCAGAGGGAGAAGCAGACTCCCTGCTGAGCAAGGAGCCCAATGTGGGACTCGATCCCGGGACTCCAGGATCATGACCTGAGCCGAAGGCAGATGCTTATCCAACTGAGCCACCCAGGCACCGCTGGCTTTTCCTCTGAGCTCCATTGTGTCCAACAGTGTACGTGACTTTTCCTTTGAGCTCCATTGTGTCCAACAGTGTACGTGACATTTCCTTTGAGCTCCATTGTGTCCAACAGTGTACGTGACATCTCCAGTGGAACCCAAAGAACATAGATGTCTGAAGGATGACGGGAAAAGAAGGCATTTTAATTTGAACCATTAGTTATAAAGAGGAGAACCAGGAAAAAAAGTTGCATCATGGAGGACCGAAGTGGAGAGATTTTCAGGAAGAAGGGAATGCTAAGTCAAATAAAGTCTGAGAAGAGCCCACTTTCCTCCACTTAAAATTAGGACAGGTCCACTCCCACTCAAGGCCTAAAAACAAAGCAAATAGTTCATCAAAGTTTCTCCTGGAAAATATAAAACTGAATTACTTCCTTTTCTACAGCTACCCTCAAAGGATTGATGCAAGAATAAAATGTGAAAGAAAATCATAAGGCACTCAGCTAATGTGGGAGGAGGAAGAGCCACAGACGGGCTGATGTAACCAATTAAAACCCAATAAAAATGACGGGGCATGATTCCCAGTACCTGGGCTCTCGGTCAATTCTCCCTCCTCATGTAGCAGAAGTGGGCTTGGGGTCTTCATTTTCCTCAACCTTAGGAAATAATCTTTGAATTAAATTTTAAAATCTTAAGAGTTGAAAGGAAATTTAGGTAATCTGATCACCTTCCCCTTTTCAATCTGCCTATGGATTCTGTGCCTAAAACGGTCTTCAATAGTTTCCATGATTAGACAGGTCTACCTAGGCAAATTACCCCACGTTCCCCCCCTCTTCAAAGGTAAATCTCAGTGAAGGTGTTCCTCAGCCAGGTGACATAGAGTTAGTATGCAAGATGCTGCCCTGGGAATACAAGTGAATAAATTCACGGCTGTGTAAGGAAGGCAGTAGTGTTTAGGGTTCTGAGGGAAGCACTGTACTGACACATGAAAAGAAGAGTAAGGGTATCAGACATTTAATATCAACTGAGTGTTACTAACGATGAACATTATCAGGGCTCAGAGGGTGAGGAAAGGAAGTCTTTCTCAAGTCAGGATGATCAGAGAACAAAGTACGACATTGGTAGGAGTCAAGGAGGGCCTTTGCCAGAGATTTTCCCCAGGTGTGGGAGACTTGGCCAGTGCTTTCCACAGCTTGGATTCTTTTTTTTAATTTATTTATTTTTATTTAAATTCAATTAACATATAATGTATTATGGTTTCAGAGGTAGAGGTAAGTGATTCATCAGTCTTATATAATACCCAGTGCTCATTGCATCCACGTGCCCTCCATCACCCAGTTACCCCATCCCCCCCATCCCTGTCCCCTCCAGCAACCCTCAGTTTGTTTCCTATGCTTAAGAGTTTCACAGCTTGAATTCTAAGAGGACGTTT
Source organism: Phoca vitulina (assembly GCF_004348235.1). Lineage (NCBI taxonomy): Eukaryota > Metazoa > Chordata > Mammalia > Carnivora > Phocidae > Phoca > Phoca vitulina. The sequence continues at coordinate 8,772,202 of NW_022589712.1, forward strand.
AATCAAGTCCTTTCTGTGACTCTAACCCAGCCTGCTCTTTACCCTTGAGAATGCTCTGAATTGCTCCCTAAAATGAAAACTCATTACAATTTCAGAGCATCAGTGGACCCCACAGAACTCATCCCAGAGACTTCTAAGTCAAAATCCTCATGTTCTCCAAGAGAGACATGTAATCTGCTCAGACAATAGCTCATGTCACATCTCCAAGACTTCTTCCTTCCTAGGTATTAGAGTCAAAATGTGGTGATGACACAACTATAAAATAAGATCAGCCTGGGTCTCAGGGAAGTTGGGGAGCATAGTGTTCTCTGTCCCTCTTTTCTCTTCCCCTTGGCTCTGGTTTGCTCAGATATCTGCAGGTATATATGTGGATTCTGAGAGTTATTAACCACAAGAAGAGTCTTCTCTAGAGCCTTCAGACAGGAGTATGACCCTGCCCTACAGACTTCAGACTTCCAGCCTCCAGAACTATGAGAGAATAAATTTCTTTTGTTTAAAGCCACCCAGTTTGCAGTCCTTTTTTACGGCAGCACTAGGAAACTGGTATACCAAGTAAACATAATTCTTTGCTCCAGCTGCTGATGGACTTCCAACACAAGCCAACACTCTTGAAAACTCACGGGCTGACCTCACAGGGTTATGGGAAGAGGGAGGCAGGACACTGTCCCGCACTCGCCGCCCCCACATATCCTGCTCTTGTCAGGTCATGTACATAAATATATTTGGTGTATACCACATGTAATCAATATCAAAGAAAGCACACATCCAATCATTCAGCAAATATTTCCTAAGTATCTTCTCTCGGCAGGCAGCACAGTATTCTAGGCAATGAAGAAGCTTCAGTGAATAAAACCAACAAAACGTCCTGCTCTTACGGAGCTTATAGTCCAGTGGAGGACAACAGGCAACTATCAACTACGAAAGCAAAATACATGAACTATTAGGTGGGGCTAAAGGTTGTGGAGAAAAATAAAGCCAGGATAAGAAGTGCTGGGGAGTAGGGATAGGATTACACTGTTAAATTGGGGAGTAAGTGGTCATGTAAGGCCTCGTGAGATGTTGCATAAAGAATCTGAAGACTTCGAGGAATGTACCCATAGATCTTTATGGAAAGTTGTTTAGGCAGAGGGAACAGTAAGTGCAAAGGTACTGGGGCTGGAAGGTCCCTAGCACATTAGAGAACCAGCAAGGAAGCCAAGGAGCTGGAGCTGCCAGTGAGGGAGGGCGTGGTATAGAAGATGATCCTGTGTAGCCCTGATAACTTGTTAGGATTTGGGTTTTTATCTAAGAGAGATGGAGAGCTACTGTGACTTCTGTGACTTCTTGCATCATAAGAATCACTGTGGCTGCTGTCTTGAAGAGGGTGTAGGGAGAGGGGGCAGAAGCAGGGAGACCAATAAGGAGGTTCTTGCAGTAATCCAGGTAAGGTGGCCCGGACCAGGGTGGCAAGCAGTACCACCCAAATTACATACCATGGTATCTCAGAACATACAAAAATACTGGCAAGGTAACTGTAGTGATCTCAAGCAGAATGGGCGAAAATACTTCTTAAAAATAGGCTTTTACCAACCTTAAAAGGTGACACATTACACAGTTCCATTCCTATGACATTCTTGAAATGCCAGAATTATAGAGGTGGAGAATGGATTGGTGGTTGCCAAGGGCTGAGGCGGAGGTGAGGAAGGGGAACGTATATACACACATGATAAAATTACACAGAAACCCACACAACACATCACACTGGTGAGGTGGGAACAGTCCGCGGATCGTAGCAATGTCAGCTGCCTGACGGACCCCGCACTAGAGTTAAGCAAGATGTCACCTTTGGGAGACACCGGGGGAAGGGCACAGGTGACCTCTGCATTCTTTCTTACAATTGCATGTGACTACAACTACCTCAAAAATGACACTTTAAAAAGCCGTTTTTCAGAAATAGTCCTTTATGCCTACAGTGGAGTCCAAAACCCTGACCTGGATGCTTGGGAAAAAGAGCACGCCAGGGTAGACTCCTGACAAATGACCGCAGAAAGCGCCCTCGGAAACCAAGCCACCACACTGCAGACCACTGTGGGACAGGCAACCCGGAGCTTTCTGTTTTCTAAGTGGAAGCAGCCCGGTGGCACCATCACGGTCTGGAGAGACTGAGCCTTCTCTGCAGGGGATTTTATTTTTTAAAACGCTGCCCCTGTAAGATGGTGCCACTAAGAAGGCTGCCTGCCCAGCCATCGCCCCACCAACAGCAGCCCCTGGCCGGGGTCTTGAGAAGACGGCCCTGGCCTGGCCTGGCTGAGGTGACTGCTCCCGAGCTCCTAGGAGACACACCTGACTCTTGGGGTCCCTGGCCTCTTCCCCTGCCCAGCGCTGTGGGTTCTGGCTGCCGTGGCCACCTGTCCACCACAAAACAGCCTTCAGACCCCGGAACGAGTGGATGCTTAGTGGCCTTCCTAGCGGAGTGTCACTATTTAGACTCTAAGGGCCTGCATAAATGATATCCATTGATTTCCTCCTTTCCAAGTTCCCCACCATCGCCACTCCCACGAACTCCTAAAATTACTCATACAGTTTTTTCCCTTGGAAACCCCACTGAATTCCATCCCCAGAACCACCCTCGACCCCAAAGCCATTGTATTCAACTCTTGAGCGCTCCCATCTTAACTATAAAGTCTACCAATCTGCCCACATGTGGACACATGAGACTCATGGTAACTTGGAACCCATTCCAAAATGGGATCGTGCTAGAACACTTCAGATAGGACTGAAGGTCAAGACAGTAGTTAGGAGCTCTCAGCTTGGTCTACAATGTAATGAAGAAACCCCCAAAGCCTCAAATAAATAAGCAGATATAAAAGAACACCGTCCCCTGTGGTCTGACTCCTGCACTGTCCTCCACTCAGCGGCCGTGCACCCCCCACCATGGCTACTCCTTCAATGGTCATGACTACTTTGGACTATGGTCAAACTCCAGCACCTTCCTGAGCTGCCTAGCAGGGCTGCCCTTCTAGCCCTGAATGCCACCATTCCCCCAGGGGGGCCACTTTGCAGGAGCCACCAGAAAACACAAGTTTCTTCAAATGTGTCATGATGCTCCTTGCCTCTCTGTGCCTTCACACACACACGGCACGGTGTTCTTCCACCTGAAATGTCCTTCCTTGCCCTCCTTCCCTAACTAATCCCACTCCCCTCCTCAAAACCCAGCTCGAATATGGCTGTCCTGGATGTCCAGTCCGAGTCCCCCCAGGGACTGTCCTAATATGCACCACATTGTGTGCATCCCCTCCCCCACCCCCCTCTGCCTATGCCTTCTGGACAGAGACTGTGTTTATTGGACTTGGTATCCCTGCATCTGACATGCATTAATGCTGACTGACTGACTGAACGGATGGATGGATGGCCTTTAAATGGAGACTCAAACAAAGTTAGAGCCAGAAGGGGCCCTTAGCCATGGTCCATAGTCCGATCTCCTCACTTTGTAGATGAGAAACAAGCCTGCAGAATTATGACCTGCCCAAGTTCACACAGTGCAAATTAGCAGCCGGGTCAGGTGAAGCAAATGTGGGTGAAGAGATTGACACGATAAAATAATCCCTAAAAAACAAATCCCAGCATTTAGAGAACACTGTTTTCTGAGAAGTTCCAAACACCTTAATGATAATGCCACCCCTATGAGAGGTAAGGATCTGCCAACCCCATAGATTAACAACTAATGTCTGTCAGCACTGTTCCTTGATTTAAATGGTCTGCTGTAAACAAACTTCAATTCTGGGAACCTTGTGGTTACAGCACAAGGCTGACAGGCTCCATCATGAGGATCAGGCATCCACAGAGAACCACTGTGCTAAACGCTGAAGGGTTTCTGTAACCAGCTAGACACAGAGCACTGATCTCAAGGGCAAGTTTTAACAGGATCCACTAAGGAAGGGACACCGCCTGCCATGAGGATTGTGCTTATACCCAATGCCAAATATATTTTGTAACAGGGAATAGGTTCACTGCAACTTCATCTGAAGTTAAGCCCTACTAGAGTTCAACACGCTTCGGTGTGTGACAGGATCATTTCTCAACAGCCAACAGCAGTGTTACTGGAACGTAGAGTTAGAAGAGCATTCTGAGCAAATCAAAAGTGGTGGGGCCAGCTCCCACCTCCAGCCCAAAGAAGAAAACACGGGGAATTCATCAAACACCTAAACAGGAACTCGTTAGTCTGCAGGAAGCCCAGAAGATGTGGATCCAGAAGACTGGGCTCCAAATCCTGGGATACTACACACTACATGACTTTGGGAAAACCAGCCAACTCCTGTGAACTTTGGGAAAACCAGCCAACTCCCGTGAACCCAGTTCCCTCACGGTGAGGGGAGGATGCTACCAACTTCACAAGGTTGCCACGAAAATCAGATGACGTAACATAGAGAGAAATGGTAAACTCTGTGGCACTTTTAACTGCCAGTTAGTATTAAAAGGAAATTAAAATGCACACCGAAGAACTCCACGTAAAAATGAAAATAATATTGTGTAGGTTATACCATATAGATTATGATGCTATTATAATTTAATCATTTCCTCCCCATACAAGGGACCACAGCAGAAGTGAGTAATAACATGAGCAGCTCCCCAGCTATTTTGCTAGACTTACAAATCTGCCTTAGAACGCACACTACTCTCCCCAGATACAAAAAGCATCCAGGGAGGTTAACAGGGAGAAACTGAGACTGATTAATCAACTCACTCAAAACAGTGCTCAGGAGGCCCGCGTCCTCCGCCCGGGTCCCTTGTCCCTCCCCGTCTTCCAGCTGCTGCAGCTCTGGGGACCGGCAGAGATGCCAGGAGTCCCCCAGCGCTCAAGAGCTGCCGACCCCTGCTTTAGCTTCAGGCTTTCAAGCTCCTCCTCACCAATGATCAGCTGAAAATTGCTAACAAGCACTCAATGCCACTCTTAATGCATGATCTGTCCTTCCTGACTTACTGTCTAAAGGAAGCTTCAGCGAGGAGTAAAGCTGACAAAAGGCAAACATTAAGGGAAACCCAGAGCAAATAACTGCACGTTTATCCTAATTTTTTTTATCTCTTTAAAGCCACAGCTGCTGGGGCCCTTGTGCAAGGGGCCAGAGGGCGGTGGAAACGCCGCGGGAAGGCCAGCAGCGCCCTCTAAGGGCCGCTGAGCGCAAGCGCGGCCACCGTCGGGGCCGGGAGGAAAAAGGAAGGAAAGGGGGCAAGAAATGTGGCTTCCTCATGACGTCACCCAACGCTCAGCGGCACAGAGATACCTTATTAGAAATTTCTAAATTTTAACCATCTGGCCCATACTGGAGAAATTTCCTTAATGTAAAATCAATAACACAATTCCCAAAAACTGAATTAAATTCGTATTCTTTGTAACAAGGATAAATTCTAGAAGGAAGGAAAAGAAGATGTTAGCTCGTATGTATAACAAATACCCCGATCCAAATGCCCTGATATGTGCTTACTAAAACTGATAAAAGAAATAAGCAATATCTGTCCCTACCCCCAGCTACCCAGCTTGCGTCAAAGGCATCTAAAATTTCAAGTTCGGATATATTCTAACGGAAATAGTCAATGGATTAACAAGTAAATATACGTATTTTTTTCCTCTCCTTTATTTTTATACCTTTAAACACTCGCCTGTATATTTTCAAACTGAAATAACATGTCCTGGTAAGAGGTTTAATGATAACTTAAAAAATCCCCAGTTCCACAGGAACAATGAAGAGAAGGGTGATGGGGTCCTTTCTGAAATGTTTGCGTCTAGCCTCACCCCACCACCCTCACCTGCAGTAGCAGGACAACAGCCCCGATGATGTGCATCCCGCAATCCCCGGACCCTGTGAGTATGTGACCTCGCATGGCAAATGGACTTCTTCACAGATGTGATTGAGTAAAGGACCTGGAGATGGGGAGATTATCCTGCATTATCCCAGTGGGTCCAATATAATCACAAGGGTCCCCATAAGTGAAAGAGAGAGACAGGAAGGCCAGAGGCAGAGAAGGCAATGTGTGGGAGGGAGCAGAGTGACAGGACCGCTGGGAGGGGAGGGAAGATCGTGGGCACCTCTAGAAGCTGGAAAAGGTAAGGATCAGATTCTCCCCCAAGACCCTGCAGAAGGAGCACAGCCCTTCGTTTTAGCCCAATGAGACCCATTTTGGACTTCAGACTTCCAGAACTACAAGATAATAACTGTGTGTTGTTTTAAGCCACTAAATTTGTGGTAATCCGTTACAACAGTAAATAGGAAACTAATACATCCCCCCCCACACACACTCCTCACCTCCTCCCCTGCCTGTTTTCAGGGAATGGGCCTTTGTGACTTAACTAGAGATATGAATGGCCCTGTCAAGACATATTGATAATGCTCTAGAACCGTCCAGTGACAACTCTCCAAAGACATGAATTATCACTCTGCAATTCTATTACAACCTCTGATTTCACAGTAACAAATTGCATGCTCAGTTGATGAATTAAACAGTTCTTTCATCTGGGTGGGCTCCGATGCACAAGATAAAAGGAAAGGGTATATCCACCCTCTCTTCTCAAAGAGGACAGAAGTAGGAGGGAAACCCTACAGAGCTGGGTGTAGGTTGGGCCACAGGAAAGCCCCTGAGGACTTCTGGAGATGGAAGGAATCTTTCCATTCACTTGGACTATTGGAGACTGACTAGCTGGCCCAAGGCTGGGCCACACAGCGTGTGAATGACACAGCACTGAGACTCAGAGCCAGGCATCTTGATGGGGGACTTACTTCCCTCTCTATCCCAGTGGTTATCAAACCTCCTGTTCTCTGGATTCCTGTCTACTCTTAAATTAATGAGGATCTCTCAGAGGTTATATTTATGTGGGTTTAATCTGTTGTGATCTACTGACCAGAAGTATAAACTAAGCACACATTCCGCTGTATGCATTAAATCATTTTAAAATAGCAGCAGTAAACCATTTCATATTGGCATTTAAAAACCTGTATTTTATGAAAAATAACTGTTTTCCAAAATAAAAAGAAATAGAAGAGTGGCATTGTTTTACACTTCAGCACATCTCTTCAATAGGAGACAGCAGGATCTCTTCTCTGCTTACGCCTTCAGTCTATTACAATATGTTGTGGTTGAAGTGCCTGAAGAAAATCCAGCCTCACACAGTTCTGTGGTTGGAAAAGTATCTTAACAGCCTTATGAATCATTTTGGAAAATCTTTGATACTACACCAAAACTCATCAAGTGGCGGTTTCTTCAAGATTAGTCGTGATGTAGAATCTGAAACCATATGAGGAATTTTTCACATTTTGTTACATGAAAAATCCACTGGGCTTTCTTGCACTTTGGCTAGATCATTTAGCCAGGCAAGATTTGGTAACATTATGCACTGATCACTTGGAATTCACTGGTTCACTTGGTTATGCAGGTCATCTAAATGCTGACATGTTTTTATAAGACAATATTTAAGCCATCGCATTCATTTATCTCACCACTGATATTGTTAGAAAAGTTTTTAAACATTGGGAAGCTTTCAAATGATGTTGGAGATAACTTGGCAAAATTCTAATTTTCATTTGAAAGCTCAAATTTTATCACTGGCAAGACAGACTATCAGTTATTTTACTAGAAGTGACAGGCCCCCTTGTTCATCTTGGAGAAGATGTCTGCCAAATATCCAAGTTTGTCTCTGGTCATTCTTTCTGGTAAATATGGTGTGCCATGAAGAAAGAAGCTAGTTCAGTTCACAACTCAAACTATCACACAAGAGGTTTCCTCAGGATTACCAGGATTTTCCTTAGGATTTTTCCTCAGGATTACCACTGAACTTGGGCAGCTCGCAGAAGTACTGTATGTCCCTTTCCTGCTCCTTCACACAGAATATTAAAAAGACATGCCTTCAAGGGTAGAGACTTGGTAAAATTAATAATTTTTGCACCAGGACATTCTTAATTGAAACTGGCATATCTTTTCTTCACTTCATTGACTACTAGTTCATTATGGCGCCAATGCTTTGATTCACCCAAAAGCACCAGCAGTTTCACCCACCAAGCTTTCCACCCTTGCCGCAAACAGCAACACAGTAAAAAAAGAAGAAAAAAGACAAACAGTATCTGGGCATTTCTTTGAAAATAGTTTTGACCTTGCAGAATCCCTGAAAGGATATTAAGTTCCAAAGAAAAAAACGAAAGTCACCCATAACCACCCTAAGATAACTGCTAGAAATGTCTGCGAGTTTGTGTGTCCTCACATGTTTAGAGATACATATCCTATCAGACTGGCAAGTGCCACCATAATCTTAACGGTTGCCTAGCAATTTACTGTAGGGATGGATGACGGAGGTATCACTTGCTTATTTTGATTTATGTCTTAATGGACCACCAAGGTAAAGGGTTTATTTAGATCTTTAGTATGCCCTGCTAATCTCCTCTGTTTTAAGGAAAGTCCCTGTGCGCTGTGGTGGCCTGTCATTTAGAGTGGCTCTGGGTGCTTTCATTAGAGGGATTCTGGCCCCCAAAGTTTGGGAGCAGGGGAAGGTTTGACTCAAGCAGCTAGCTGGGCCCATGCATTGATTCCACCAGAGAAGGAGCCGTATGCCCATGGCCTTGCTGCCAGACCCAGAATCCAAGTCCGGATCAGTGACTGTAGCTACGTAGGGCAGGACAGACGGGAAGCCTTCCAGAGGAGCAGATGAAATAAGTTATGTGCCCCATGATCTCTTTCACAGCACCAGGGAGCTATCTGCAGAATATAGCTGTTGCTTTCCTTCTATTAATTTCATTTAAATGCAGTAGATGTTCATTTCAAAACGTGCTGGTCCATTTCTAGTCTGATCATCATTTTCCTGCAAATCCCACGTCAACACAGTCAAGAGAAGTGCCAGCAAGCATTCCAGCTCCCACATTCCACAGCTCAGTGGATTTACAGAGCAGAAGGCAAGAGAAGGAATAGCAAGGACCATGGCAGCATTTCGGGAACTGCCACAAAGAGCCCTGACTCCAAGCACACGCAGATGTAACCCACTGGGCAGGTGGCAGCGGAATCCACCAGGAATGAAGCTGGAATCATCACGAAGCCAGTTTAGCATTACCTCCGGTTCCAGCCCATTTTCTGAAACAAAAACCCTTCCAACATTCAGAAAATTTAATTTTGGGGGTGCGGGGGAAGCCATGGGTTGTACGTGGGGAAGTTGAAAGGCTTTAAAATATGTTTTATTCTTGTTAACTACTACACCAAATATTCAGTGAATGATTTCCTACAGATTGCTAACAGAGGAAAACAAAATCTCCCACTGGTACTGCCTTTTTTACGAAGAAGTGACTTCTGGCTTCCCACCACGTGGCATCAACCCGATGCAGATGTACCCACCAAAAAAAAAACTGCAAGGCAACGTGACTCCCCAACTGTCCCTCGTTTCCCCTTTCTAAGAGGGCAATAGGGACACTAAATAGCATCATAACGCAAGTAGCCTTCCTTGGAATCACATCTGAATTTTTGTAACCCAGCTGGGAGTGAATAGTATCCACAAAAATGTGGACTCTTGGATTCCTACAAACTGATGGCATAAGTAAAAGCCACACCGTTTCAAGTGTGAAAATGCCTGCACAGGAGCTGGGACCGAGGGCCACCAAAGGCTTACGGATGAAAACCCACCACAAACTTTAACTCTCTGCGGGAAACCTTCAAAAAAAGTCTGACACCGGCACCCTGGCATTTGCCGAAAAGCGCTGCTCACATTTCAGCCCCGAAAGAAAGCATCCATCCCATCGCCAGCCCTCAGTCTCTTCCAGGAAGGGCGAGCTTCTCCCACTTTCCCGCTCCCTCCTCCCAAGACCAAGGTCTTCTCCCAGCTCCTAAGTTCCCACCGGGAGGTTCTGGCCTCCGTCCGAGCGCCGCTGATGCTTGGGCGCCGAGGTACCCGGCCGCCCCCGGGCAGCTCGCAGCTTTCCCCCGGGCGCTTCTAGAAGAGTCTTCCCTCCCTGCCTCCCTGCTGGTCTCCCGAGTGCCACCCTCCAACAGGCATCCCTACCTCCGGGCAGGTGAACTGAAGGAAAGAGGGATGCCCACGGGGATATTCTGGGCAAAGGAAAACATCACCCCCACCTCCACCGCAACGCCAAAGGGTCGCTTTTCTTTTTTCTTTTTTGTTGTTTTGTTTTGTTTTGTTTTTCCTTTGCCTGAATCTCTCCGGGAAGTTAGACTGACTGCTCGAGTCTCCGGACTCCGCGGCGTTCGACGGCAAAGTTGAAACCGAGGGCGCTGAGGTCCCCGGCACCAGTGGTGTCCCGCGCCCGCCTCCCGTGCGCGAGGCGCCGAGGGCCCAGACCCCGCGTCCCCAGCCGCCCCTCCGCGCCCCGACCCGCGAGCGATGAGGACGCACAGGTTAGTGACACGACACGCACAGCACAGAGCGGGACGGCGGTCCCCGGAGCGACAGGCAGGGTGGATGGTGCATGGAAGGTGGACAGAGAAGCGGCGAGGAGGCGCGGAGAGCCGGGCAGCCGAGCCCGGGACTGCGCGTACCTGGAGCCCCCGCCGGGGACACGACGGGCAGCAGCGCGGCCAGGAGCAGCAACGCCGCCCAGGGCAGCGGGCACCGCGCGCGCGGGGCCGCCCCGGTCTCGGGCGCCATCGGGAGCCCGGGGTGCGCGGCGGGCTGGGCGGGCCGGCTGGCGGGTGGGCGCTGGGAGGGAATCGGGGAGCGCGGAGGCGCCGCCGTCGGGTCCCCGCCGTCCGTGTGGGTGTGCGCGCTCTGCGCCGTGCCCGCGGCGCCCTGGTCCCGCGCTGATCGCTCCGCCCGCGCACCGGCCGCCGCGCTGTGTACTGAGGCCTCCCGCCGCCCGCCGCCCCTTTTAGCCGCGAGCGGGCGCCCCCTGCCGGCGGTGGGGCGGCGGGGCGGCGGGGCGGCGGGCCCGGGCGGGAGGGGCACCGGGTGCCGCGTCAGGACTCCGGGAGCTCGAGCGCCCCGGAACCCCGCTTGGTGGTTCTGAAAATTCGGTGATTGCGATGCGGGTCGAAGGGGCCTGGGAAGTTCCTCCCATTGTCTAACCTCTCTCGTTTTCTGGCTCGGGAAATGGCTCATCGCTTCCAGTCGCTGCCAAGCCCAAGAGTGCCCTATGGTCCCCTAAGTAAATACCCCTGGTTTTAACGCTGGGGACTGGAGCCAGGTCCCTTCACCTCTTTCTGCACGTTGCGGTCTTCCCTGCGGCCCACCCCGGCCTTCCCACACCCCGCGCGCCCAGGAGAGGGGGTTTGATGTCCTTAGACACTGCTGCTCCTCGCTGTCATCTCTGTGGAGCGCATCAACTCGTCGCAAAGGAATCCGTCTTGAAGTACGGGAAGTCCCAGCCCGAGGACTTGATTGGCCTTGCTTCCTCCAGGACCGATGGTGTGAACCCTGCTTAGGGGCTCCCTGTACCGGACTCCCACCTGTGTGTGGCCGGCCCTCGCCCTCCGAAGCCTCGCGCCCCTCCAAGCGGGAGGGGAGCGCCCCTGGAGGCGACAAGGACAGCTGCGCCAGGCAGGCCCGCGCTGGGGCGCCAGTGCTGCCGGCTGCCGGCCGGTTTCCGCGCAACGCTGCTCCCGCTCAAGCTCGCAACCTAACACTGAGTCAGTTCTCCGTCGGGACACCCCAAAACTTGACCAGATTTGTGTCATTCCGCAGAGAGGAAACGATTATTGAATGAATTGTAGACCGATGAAAAAGAGAAACACAGTATGTCTTTTCTGAAACGAAGCACCGACACATCCTCGCGCTTGAACCCTGGCTGGTGCCTCTTGCCCAGTGATCGGCTATGAACCCGTAATTCCTTCAGCCCACCTTTCGGGAAAGCTTTCTCGTGGTTCCCGATGACGGTTTGTTCTTCATTCATCCGGAGAGTCCTTTGTACTCCCAGAGCTCTTGTAGTTTGCCAGCATTTTGATGTTGAAATATGCACTTTCTTACATTGCTCCCTAGTATTGTGATGTTTCCTCCATAAGCCATGTAATGCGGCTGTGGTTTTTGTCAGCCCAGCAGCCCTCCACCTCCGGCTCTTCTTCTGGGAATAGTAGCCCTTTCCCCCACTCCAACCAAGTGGCCCCAGTGGGAACTGTCCCTTCCACGCCACCCTGTTCTCCACTCCAGTTGGTCCAAGGATCCCTAGTGACCCAAGCAGCGTCAGAGTCCTAGCTGGTGGAAAAGTCTTCTTTCTCCAGTCATTCACAGATGTTGAAGGATGGCATCTATGGTAGGCTGAAATATGGCCTTCGAAAGATATCCATGCCCTAATCTCTGGAATCCATGAATGTTACCTTATGGTTGCATATATGATTAAATTAAGCATTTTGAGATGGAGGGATTATCCTGGATTATCTGGTGGGCCCTAAATGCCATCACATGCATCCTTACAAGAAGGAGAAGGGGATTTGACATAACAGAGAAGAAGACAATGTGCCCACAGAGGCAGAGATAGGAGCGATGCAGCCATGAGCCAAGGTAGGAGGCAGCCACCAGAAGCTGGAAGAGGCAAAGAACAGCCCTGGGCACCTTGACCCCAGTGGAACTTATGTCAGGCTTCTGGCCTCCAGAGCTGTGCGAGGATACATTGCAGTGGTTTTAAGCCCACAGACCAGTAGTTGCTACAGCAGCCGCGGGAAACTGACACAGTAGCCAGGAGGTGCCTGTGTCTCTGGCTTCAGCCTTGAGGGGCACCATCCAGAGAGAATGAAGCCAACACACGAACAACGGAACAGGGACATAGAGTCTGCAGGTGCGCAAGTCCTGGGCTCGAGCTCCGGCCCTGCACTTCCTAAGCTCCAGGAGACAAAAATTCCCTTTTGCCAAATTGAAATGGGATTTCCATCCCATGTAACCACTGAGTCCTGACCAGCGTATTCCTTCCTTCCTTGTGAAATGCATGTGCATAGCACCTGCCTCCCCAGCATGTTGCTTATTAGAGCAGCTTTATTCTGGGGCCATTTCAGAGTGAAGAACAATGCAAAATTGCCTCCAACTGGATCAGAACAATCAGCCAGGGACTATGAGATATAAATGAAATGGCTAACATTTCTGAGTCCAGATTCTGATTTGATTACAAATTTGAGAGTGTGTTTCATTTTTAAAGTCCCAAAAGGAAACTTCAAACTTGAGGTTTAGAAGACCTCAGAAAAACAAAAAAACAAGAAACAAACAAAATCAAAAAATGGGGGAAAAAAGACCTCAAAGAAATGTGACCTAAGAATCATAGTCTTCTATCCTCGATGTGACCATTTCAAAAATACAAGCTCTCCAAAGTTTTCTTCCCCTCTATTTTACTATTGTCCTGATAGATGTTTCTGGTAAAATAAAATAATGCTTTACCAAACGTGTCTTGAGCGGTATCTCTTTTGTTCTGATTCGCACAACAATCTTAGAGGCACTGCTCTAAGCGAGGAAACCAAGGCTCCGAGTGTTTATGTGACTTGTGTACCCACACTAGTGACAGGTGAGGGTGACAGTCCCCCCCATCTGACTCCAGATGCGCGTCTTTTCCACAATACCACAACACCTCCGGGTGTCTCATATTCGATTTTCAGCAAAAGCATCAGGATCCAAGCAGAGAGTACAAATAAAAGTATATTTTGCATGCCCCGTGTCCAGTACAGATGGATTGGAGACACCTCTTTATCACCCGAATGGTGAGCAATCCTTGTTAGCAGACAATTACACAAGACCTCAGTGTTACACCATCCACCATCTCAGGGTTTAGAAGATGCAGGAGAGAAGTGCTGGTTACATATGCGTAAATCCATCGTTGCCCGAAACATGCTTCCTCTGTGAAGAAGTTCTGACTAGTTTCCACAGCAGAGCGGTGCCAAGGCGAGTTCTCTTCTGTGCAAATATACTGCAAATTAGTGGAACGTAAAGGATTAAGATGTCAGATACCCAACCTAGCCTAAGAATCATCGAAGATTCTAATTGTGAATGTTTTGATTGCCATGATAGGAAAGCCCACAGACCTTACTCTAAGTTTCTGTCTGGTGGCCCCAGGCTGTTAGACAAACACAATGCAAATGGAAGCAGCTAGATATCCCAGTTTATCACCTGCCACTTGTTAATGGGCACAGGACTTGGGCTAGATCAAGAGAAATCATTCATTAATCTATTCCTTTATATAACCTTTGTTGAACAGCTTTGTTGAACATGCCTTGGTCTTCTTCATGGTCAGGGCCTTTTTGCGTCAAGTAATGTGTTAGAATCTGGGGATAAAATGTGACTGAGACTCAGGCAGCCCCTTGCCTCAAAGAGCTTTCAATCAAAGACAGAAACACACAAAAACGTACAATCCAGAGCACTGTGCTATTTCGGCCATGAAGCTTATGGACTTCGTTCTAAATGCTGCCTATCCCTTCTCTTACTTTATTCTCTTTTTTCCCCAAGGAGGGCTTTAACCCTGCATGTAATTTCCATAGGCAGACCTCACTCAGGGTGCACTCACTCTAATCCTGCGGAATTAAGAAGTCTAGTTTGGGGAGAAGGCATTAGTAAACCAGGGTGGGATATAAACTCAAAATGTCCAGTCTTCGAGTCGCAGTAGGCAGTTTGAGAAGTTGGCTGAGGCATTATGCTAGCAAAACACACGTCTGGCCGCCATCCAGCCTGCCCTGGCCCAGTCCCGCCTCCTGTCGAGAGCAGAACCGTGGGGACTACAAAGCTGCCAAGCACGGAGCATGTCACACCAGCCACACACACCTCAGACCCCATGCGGTTAGGCAGGTACTCGTGCTCAAAATGGGGAAACTAATTATTTCTTCAGTAAGCCTTTAATGAGCTCCTACTGCATACCTGGCCTATACTCAGGGGCACAGACCTGTGGTCACCTCTGAAATGGCATGGGCCAGCTGACAGCTGACAGGGGCTTTGCCATCAGCAAAGTGGGCTACCCCCGGGCAAGCCACAGAAAGGCCCAGCATAATCCTGGTGCCCAGCAAGACCCCTCTCTACCCAGGAATACATACCTGGTAGTATCGTGCTACCCGGCATGACCAGTCCTGGAGAAGGTGATAAAGAAGAGAGATCGTCAGCAGTGACCCACACCCCCTTTCCTTCTGGGTGGCCCCCCCTCTCATACCGCTTACCCCAGCCCACAGCACCCATGGGCACTCTATCAATCCCTCCCACCACCAAATCTGCCTTCAAGGATGTTCTTATACCTTCTTCTAGCTAAAATGTGAGTGACTGATACGGCTTTTCAGGTAGTCTTAACTGTAAGTATGTGGTGCTTTCCAACTCACAAAGCAGGATCTTGTTCACCTTCATGAACCATGAAGGAGGAAAACACACTATTATGCCCATTTTACAGAGGTACAAACAGGTTATGTGTCCAGTCCATGTGAATACAGTTATTAAGTGTCAGACCAGGAGGCAAATCGTGACATTCCCTTTGCAAACTCAGCCCTCTTTGCATTATAGGCCAATCCCCTAACACTTCTGTGAATTACCAGCAACAAAATATCAGCAGGGGGAGGGGCATTTAATACTAGAGCCTCTTTTATTTACATTTTAGAAAAGGCACCATTTTTTTTTAAATTTTTTATTGTTATGTTAATCCCCATACATTCCATCATTAGTTTTAGATATAGTGTTCCATGATTCATTGTTTGTGCATAACACCCAGTGCTCCATGCAGAACGTGCCCTCCTCAATACCCATCACCAGGCTAACCCATCCTCCCA